>NC_134409.1:24452470-24677470 GCF_038048845.1 Mixophyes fleayi | reverse complement strand
GTATTCTGGACCCAGGCCAGGCTTGGAGAAACAGGAACCAGCTCTGCATGGCACTTACCTGTGGTATGTTTGGAAAAGGTGGGGTATAGTTACTGAGACCAGCAGTGAGAGAGGAGGAATGTCACGAAAACAGATAGTGAGCTGTAAATGACTTTATGATCTATTTTTCATGAATATGGAGACAATAGGGCTGTAGGTGACAGGTACACTGTGTCACCCCTCCAAATTCATTCATCTGCCACTATGGAGTTTGTGTGTCGGAATAGTGTCACTGAGTGTATATTGTAGTACTTTATGTGACAGTTTGTATATTAATGATGTTTGTATCTGTACACAGATTGTTGTTTAATGTTGCATAGATTTCACTTCTGGCAGCATAACATGCTCAGATGCCGGTATTATAATGTCTGAACCTAGGAAGAATTGTTTCACTACCAGATTGTATCATTTTCTCCTGCCTCCTAACATACCCAGTTCAGTGTATCTTGGTCACTCTGTGTAAGGGTAATGGCAAGCTGATCAGGTTGGTTCATAGAGGTTAAATGGAGATGATTTTTGCCTCTAGTGTTAACACCTGAAAATGATCAGACAAAATATTCTCATAGTTAGGGAACCTGTGGCTTCTCAGATGCTGAGGAACTACAAGACCTAGACAATCAATTTGCCTAATCCTGATCTATCGATACATCCAACACTAAAGAGCAGTTAAGTCTGAGTCCCGGTTTTGTCATTTTATTAGTCCTTAAACACTCTGTACACCTGTATGACCTTCATCATCATCATCAGCTATTTATATAGCGCCACTAATTCCGCTGCGCTGTACAGAGAACTCGCTCACATCAGTCTTTGCCCCGTTGGAGCTTACAGTCTAAATTCCCTAACATAGACACACACACAGACACACACACACACAGACATAGAGAGACTAGGGTCACTTTAATAGCAGCCAGTTTACCTACCAGTATGTTTTTGGAGTGTGGGTGGAAACCAGAGCACCCGGAGGAAACCCACGCAAACACTGGAAGAACATGCAAATTCCACACAGATAAGGCCATGGTCGGGAATTAAACTCATGACCCCAGTGCTGTGAGGCAGAAGTGGTAACCACTAAGCCACCGTGCTGCCTTCCTAAGAGGACATTTGGCGACTCTCTCCTTTGCTGATCCAAACCATGTACAGGGTTTTACAGGCAAACAGAAAGATCAGCCCACAGATTTGGGACAGGGTTTTCCTAGAGATTATGTTCAGCTGAGCTTTTCTTGGAGATTAAACGAGAAGTTGAATTCAGTTTTCCCCTAATTCTCTCTTATGCCTTTGATTTCGGTCTGCGAGCAGCCAGTTTAGCAGAGATCTGCAGTGTTCTGTTGCTAGGAAGCTGCAGAAACACAAATCCTGCCTAAAGCCCTGGAACGAGGGTGCTAGAATGGCGCTGGAGTTCTCAGGGAAAGAGTGGTATTATTAGAAACATGGAATTCTTATTTTAGGTTGATTGTGTGAAGCGAGAGAAGAGCTGTCAGGACGGTGATGTGCCGATAGAGCTGATGGCAGTGTGTTAATGAAGACTTCCAATACAACAGCAAACCTGCGTTATGCAAGTCAGGGACTTGTTTTATTAAGAAAAAGCATTTGTATGACATAAGTGTTACCACATTTTTATTTTTGCTGGAATTTAAACTTTGTGAATTGGTTCCTATAACCATTTTACTACATTTGAAACCTAAAATCTCCATGTCACAGTGGTGTGTTGTCCTGGTATTCTCAGTAAGACCCCCGCCGTGTGCTGGACAGCCCTTGATTACCGTTCCCTTCTCTAAATATTTAGGCCAATTATTTGGTTCAATGCTTTTACATAGGTCCCTGATTGCATGTTACTTGTGAATGGCTTTTTGATGACCCTTGCCGGTCTACCATAGTCATCCACAGAATGTGCCTGATGGAATTTTGGCAGCCTGTGATCAAGGGGAACAAAGAGAGCAACGTTATGAAACATTCTGCATTATTGTGAGTGTCCTCTAACAATGTGGACTGTTGATACCACATGGGTTAAGTGCAGACTGTGCCGCTACAACAGCGGATGGTAATAGGCACCTGATTTGGTTACAATACTTATCTGTTAGTAGTGTTACAGGCTGAGTGAGATGTACCGGCTCCCGTCCGAGGTAGCAATGGACTGGACAAGGATTCCTTTGTACTTTCACTGGAATCTAGGTCATGCACCGTCATCTAACCGCCGAGAGCTCCATCCAGCCTGAAGCTACTTAGTGAGTCTTGCAGTGCAAAGCTTGGGCCATGCTACATTAGTGGATGCATGAGTTGGTGATGTATTAGTTGGGGTAGCACAAATAACTGATGGACTTCATGTTAAAGATGAAGCGATAATTATGTAGCAAGCAAAACAAGTAGAGTTAGTCATTCATTAACATGTTACATGGTATTTTCCCAGTACAGTTCTACTTGGTAGTGGCTTTCCACATACTGTGTTGCGATCATGTTTTTGAAGCACTTGTATTCTGAAATACGGTCATGGCAGCTACAGCTTGTGGTGTTGTTAAGATAACACCATGTGTCTGAATGATTGGCTTGCAGTCTTCTAGGTAATGGAAATACTGATTACATAACATGAGAGAGACCAATGGTGTTGGTGCATCTGTGAAAGGGAAAATCAGAAAAGCTATAACACACTTCTTTTATATTTATGTGACGACAGACTGCATGATGTGACGTTTTCTAGACATGCCAAGTGTGATAAGAGACATAGGGCTAGATTTACTAAGCTGCGAGTTTGAAAAAGTGGGGATGTTGCCTATAGCAACCAATCAGATTCTAGCTGTCATTTATTTAGTACCTTCTACAAAATGACAGCTGGAATCTGATTGGTTGCTATAGGCAACACCCCCACTTTTTCAAACCCGCAGCTTAGTAAATCTAGCCCATAGGGTGCTAGCTGCTGGGTTTAACTCGGTTCCCCTTCATACTTCTGTTTTTAACAAGATACAATAAATGTTGAAGTTTTATTGCTTTGTTTACCTACATATAATCTGGATGTTTACTCTCTTGGATTCTTCTTACGTCAACACTTTATTACACTTACTGTTACTAAACGCTGCATTTAAAAGCCATAATAAAAACAAAGCATTTACCTCCATGTTTTATATACTTATTCGACGATAGAGCATCTCATCTTGTTGATGCTGCAGTTGGAAATGTGATTGTTATTTTAATATATTTTGTGAGCCAGTCTGTCTGCATCTTGGACTATACAGATCAGTAAGGGTGCGAGGGTCATTCCTGGACCTGTGTCTGGTATAAAATGAAAACCTAATCCACCGAGAGCCCTGCATGTATAATTTCATTCCATTTTCTGCTAACGGACACATTTGTTTATTAAATGCCAGGTCAGATTATTAATCTGCTTACTGTGAGATTTATCTCGCTGACCTTCTGGATATTTTAGTCTCAATGAAGCTTTTCTGTCAGTATTTTTATCCTTTCATTAAGAAGGAATTTGCAAGCTGTCACAAGATGTTCTCGGCCCCGTGAATGGGCGTCCCAGCTTAAGTTTGGCTAATTAAATCTCCACTTTAGCTGTCTAACAATGTACTGGTGTGTGGCAGTGTTTGACTAGATTTCCGGATTTGTAGGTGGAAAAAAACAAATCCTTTATTACCAGCAGTGTTACAGTCCTTGCTGTAAAACGTGGCCCATTATGTGGTCAATTTACTTAATACAATCTGGTTATCTCTGGATCAGGACAAAATTTGTGTCTTTCTGTCAGTGGGAGAAGTATACATAGGTATGTAATCACTCTATAGGAGATATACACATTGACATTGGGACTGAGTACGTAACGAGAGGTATATACCAGGGTCTCTGTAGGCGTACACATGGTCATGTGATCTGTGTACTTTAAAAATGGTGTACACTTGCACGGAGTTGGTGAAGATATGATCAGTGTATTTGATAAGATTGTACATATTGAAATAGAGAATTTGTATACAGGGACTAAATCGTTTACCAAAAGCGTAGACAATGAAATAAGGATAGTTTATACAGAGACATAGGTCTATGTACTTTACAAGAGGTGTACACATTGACCTGGAGACCATTTTATATGAGGAGTACACTGGCACATACTTTATAAGAAGTGTACATTTTGGTATAGGGTTCTATGTATTTACAAGACGTGTACACAGTTACTTACACTTACAATTAGATTATCTTATGAGAACTGTAAATAAAGCTGGGTACACACTACAGAATTTTCCACCAACTTTTTATGCCGATCGATTTTACATGCGATCGATGGTCCGATCGCTCGGTCCATGGACTGCATACACACACGCCTTGTTTAGGACGATAAAGGGAAGTGCGGACGTCCCTTTAGCGACTTTTTACAGCCATGTTGTCGTGAGCAATGATTGCAATTTCGTACACACCTTCGTGGATCGGTCGGAAGTTTATACACACTACACAACGGAAACGAGATTGAAACGAAAATATTTAACGGTACGACCAACCAAATAAGGCGACAATCGTCCATTTGGGCAGACTTTCGACCATCGTGTCACTGCACACACTGACCCGACTTTTGAACAAGCAGTCGTATGTCGGCTGGTTGAGCAGATTATTGGACAAAAACCGTGTAGTGTGTACCCAGCTTAAGTCAATGGTGTCTATGATGAACAGAAGGACACACAGTGCACACAGGGAAATACAAGATGTGCACACAGAGACCAGGGGCTCTATGTAATACAAGGCATGTGGTATGTATTCTAGAAGACATTATACTTTGCATGGAATGTAAATGTGGGTGCAATGACTTTACATTGCTTTTACAATGAGCATTTGTATATTGGAGTGGAAATGATGATATGAACAACACTCAGGTTTCCTTCCCACCACAGTTCAGCATCAGTTTGACATGCGGGGGCATTAAGTGACGGAAATTACGTATCATGTTTGTGGGAACCTGGAAGGTCATACAGAAGGGAAGGAAAAAACTAGTACTGCACCTACCCTGCTGTACTGTGATTGTCTGACTGTCACCGGCTTGTAGACAGATTTATATCCTGATGTTTTCCTCTAGTCTCTGGCACTGTTTTGCAAGCTGGTATATTGAATGCAGTGATTTACAGACCGGTGATTAACGTGTACCTGACATTCCTCAGATGACACAACTAGAATGTATTCCCTTGCAGGGGGTGTATGCTCGTTACAATGACATCACAGTGGGAAAAGAGCTATGACTGCAATATGCCTGCAGCATTTTATATTTTTTTTGCAGTTGCTATGGCTCAAAGAGCAGGTGTACTGTACGAACAGGTGGTATTCTCTGCCATCTGGTGGTGAAATCAGGAACTGCACATATGAGGAAGTAATGAGCTGGTGTAGTTCTATATTGCTTGATTCAGGCATTGAGCTTACAGTCCCTCTAGTGGCAGGTTTGTAATGTTGCATACATCCAAGAATATGTTGTAACGTCTCCTGTACTTTTCAGGTGCCTACAAAGAAGCTGAAGAAATATGAAAGAGAGTATCTAGCAATGAAAGAGAGCCAGCTGCAAAAGGAAGACCCGATAGAGAGATACAAGGTAAAACATAATACATGGGCTGTAAACTGCTGTGTGACTGTGTCCTCTATACATGGGTTTTATATTCACATTACTGTACAACCTGGATCCACTTCAGCACCTAGTGAGGTGTTTGTGCCATGAGGTTGTGTAATCCATAGGACTCAGGTCCGGTTCCTACTGACGTTTGTCTAGTACAGCTTAATAACACCGATGGGTCTCGGCACCAGTTACTTGTGTGTCTGATTTAATAAATGTCCCCAAGTATTTGCTATATTACCATCACAATAAAGCACAGTGCATTAAATCACTGCAAGACAAAACGTCAGTAATTTCATACACTGTAACATATATGAGCTAGGGGCAGCATTCTGCTTTGGAGATGAGATGTGTTACAGAGGGTGGTTGGCGAGTATCTTTTTATTTTTAGTATTTTCCCAGCATTTATACATTACATGATAGTATATTTACTGCTCATGTATATCACAGTCAGTACAGATCTGCAGTCCTCTGCCACAAACTCTCCACTGTATAAGTATGAGGTGATCGTCCGTCATAATTTGGACGCTGTAGAACTCCTATAAGAGTCGCTCATTGGATGCAGCCAGTGTTCATGACAATGCAGCCATCCAATCACCGGGAAGTCACCGCAGCAGGAGACGGCTCCACTTCTGTAGTCCTGGTGAATAGGCTGCATCCTCCTGTATACTGGTTCAGCCCCCACCAGACGGAGGTGACGGGGCAGCTTTAGGGAAGAATACAGGTAAGAAGGTTCCTAGGTTAGACGGCTGCTGATACGGAAAACATGGCAGCTGGTGTGGGGCATAGATATTAGTGAACGTATTAAATGTTTGTTGTGTAGAAAACAATTTTTAACCAATGTGAAAAACATGTTTATGAATGGTCGTGGCTGTTGGATGGGTGATGTTATCTGTGCTGTAGTGGAAATATCCGTGTGTATAATGCACTCTCACACACGTATGAGGACAGTCCGGGTTCTCTGCAGTAGGAACGAAGGTGACAAACCCTGCTGTAAACATGACATTTATCTGCACATTTAATACACAACTATTTATTTGCTGAATTTAATAATTGGAAAAAATAATGCAGTGAATGTGGCATGAACATAATTTTGGGCACCCAATACAACGCCTCTTTAGGCAGAAATCACAGCTTCTATATGTTTTATTGTACCAAGCTAAGAGTCTTCCTATTCCGGCTTTCCACGCAGAGATCTTCTAGACAGGAGATATTAACGTTAGATCTTCTTACATGCTGCATGTTTGAGGTATCCCCACAGATTTGTATTAATTCTCAAGTCTGGGGACTGTGGCGGCCATTCCTAGTCTTCCTGTTAGTACTTTGCAGCTGATTTTGAGGTCTGTTTTGGATCAGTGGCTGCTGTAATATACCTCTCTCTTCGGGTCCAATTTCTTTACTCACTCTGGGACATTAACATCTAGGATTTATAGATATTTAGTTAAATCCATTCTTCCATCAGACAATATGACCTCTGGCTGCCACACAACCCCAAAGCATAACTGATCCTCCCCCATTCTAAATGTCTGCAGTGTGTTCTGTTCTTCATACTTCTCCAGTGTCTCTCCACATGTGTCTTTTCTGGGCATTGCCAACAAGTTATATTTTTGTTTCATTAGTCTATGGCAGTTTAGTTCCAAATACATCAGATGTTGCCTTTTTAGGTAACCCTGTAGGAAAGGTCCATGCAGACCCCCTGTGGCCCACTCCTCCATGTTAAGATAGAAGCATTTAGAGATCTCTCTTTGTTGTCCTCTGCTTTGTGCTATCAAACATCTTTATTTTCAAGTCAGCCGCGTGGAAGAGCCCATGGAGTTTGGGAGCAGACACAACACCCTGAGCGGTTAGACATTCATCTCTGGAATTACCTGTATCTGCTTAATGAGTCTTTGAGTTGTGAGTCTTTAAAGTGTTATTAAATCCACTGGATAGGTGTCCACATTTTTGTATACAACTGAATGTGAACATAGATCAACATATTCTGTTTCTTTTATTTGCTAAACCCACTTTAGATACTTTGTATCTTGTATTTACATAAATTAATAAATGAATAAGGAAAGAAATATACCCCCATGTACAACACTCTAATATAGGTTGGAGAGATCACATAGAAAATTTAATTTGTCTAGCAAGTCATTAGCTAAACATTTACACCAGCTACATGGAGTACCGTGATAATGAACGTTACCCCACGCTTATCCTTATAGGCTATATATGATTATATCCAGGAAAGTGCTAGGAATAGTGCATCCATTAAAGGGCCACTGAATACAACGGCTGCTCGCTACTGATCTCTGGTATCAGCCAGAATGGCTTCATACAGTGCCCTGTTATAGACTGTGTCTCTAATGATTGACATGTTCCCTAAAGTGTATTTATTTCTCATAAAGCTCTTAAACATATTTGTAAGTGCTATTTACAGGTTTTATATATGGTGACTTGTTTTTTTTAGGTTTATTTGTATTCTTTTTAAATATCACTATTCTATTAACATTTTGGAGATACAAATACATTTGTCACAATAAGACGTTTAGTGAGTTTTGCATTAACAGAAATGTTTGGTAATTTTAACGGTTATTCAGACTCTCACCCCCCAGCTCACTGTAATCCTGTGTAACGTTGCCGTAACGTCACCTGCCCCATCACAGGACACGGTAACTTCCTTATTACAGTACAATGTGAGCTTTCTCTGAGGTCTGGCTATTTATAGAATCCAGCATGACTGTGATTAGACGTCCATCCGCCCTTGTCCAACACGAGTCTGATTACTTTATTTCATGTGCTGATAAATTAAACTGATGTTGTGCTCAGACCTTTAATTAACTTTGCTTGGGAATAATTAAGAATAATGATAAAATGACAGCAATTAAATACACAGCCCCTAAATACAGAGTCTTATTGTATTACTAGAGTGACTAAGAACAGACCTCTACCTGTAGTATGTGGACTATGTGCAAGAAACAGAGGATTTAAGTGTGGCCATCATCCACACACCGCGAGGTCAGCCATTTTGTACGGTGAAGCGCACAAAATGGCTGCCCCCGCTGTATGTGGGCGACAGGTGGACTTAAAAAAGCTACTGTCCCTTTTCTTTCAGTTTGTTCTTGTAAACGAGACCTTCTCTCTCTTCGCCATGTGAACGGGTCCCTGAATGATCAATGGTGGTTATTAGCTTGGAAGGAAAACACACAGCAGACTGTGACAGAACAAGCCTCCACTGACTGCTCCAAGGCTTTTATTCATATTGAACATCTGTACATATAAATAAATGTTATTTTCGAGATAACATTCTTTTTTTCTAATATCAATATGTTATTGTGCAGATGATGCTCATAAGTGAAACGTTAAATTGCCAGGATTGCCCTATATACGTTGTATTAGTAAAGTCCTGTAAATTGTGCACCCATTAACATGTCACGGATATAGAAGACACCTCAGACCCCCGTGGCTTTGTGCCTCTCTATGGGAATAGGGCGCTCGGTGACTTGTAATATCCTTATAATTTACAGTAGTGGATGTTATCACATATATTTACTAATGTTATATAATTACTGATAGAGGGGTAAAAAGAGTTACCGTATATACTCGAGTATAAGCCGACACGAATATAAGCCGAGCATGACAGAAAACTGGGGAAACTTAATGACTCGAGTATAAGCCGATGGGCTTTTTCAGCGTAAAAAATGTGCTGAAAAACTCGGCTTATACACGAGTATATACGGTATCTCTTCACAATCAAGTTTTTTGTGGGGTTTTGACAGGATATGTACATTACAAATAATGTACATTTTCAGTGGTATGTAAAAAAATGTGGTTTACTTGAATATATTTGCAACATAGTGCATTATTTAAAATTCTTTTTATTTTGTAGCTTTATGTAAAAAAAAAAAAAACACCCCAATCTTTCCTGACAGACACTGACACGTGAATCATTTTTCCTCATGAAGTAAAGTTACAGGACATTTGTCTGTGATGAGTTAGACCAGGTGGTAGATTTACTAAAGCGTCTCAACAGAAAAAGTGGAGGTGTTGCCCATAGCAACAAGTTTTCTAGAATGTAGTACATATATGATAGCTAGAATCTGGTTGGTTGCTATGGGCAACATCTCCACTTTTCCTGTTTAGACGCTGTAGTAAATCTACTTGGTGGTCTTGTGCCTATTTGTGCCTGCCATCCATTATTATTAGCAAGCTGCTTCTGCTAATAGGATGGTCCCAGCTCTAGTAATTAAAATACCAACACTGGGTATTCATATTTTTAATTGCGAGAAAAACTTCCCAAGAGGTACCACAGTCTCCAGACAAGGGGGACGCCCAGACTCTAAGGCTGGTGCAGACTGCCCATGGGTGCCTCCCAAACAATGCTCCACAAATTCATAGGACCCAGGCAAAACATGACAGGAATGTGCTTGTGCCACAGCTTAATATAGATTGGGTGGAAAGTGAATGTTTTTCAGGTAACTAAACTCAGTAGAGTCAGAGGTCAGAGGTCAACCTTTCCTCTGTCTGATACAATGATGGGATGTGTTTTTCAGCCGTAGGAACCTGCTTTTGCTACTCTAAGAAAAAATGTCTTAATTTGTAATGCAAATGTTAACAAAAACGTATATTTTTATTTAAAAATATTGAATACATAGTGAAAATGCCCAATCCTTCTGAATATACAAAGACAGAAGAGGTCCTCGGTCTGTGTCCAGATTTTACCTCAGAGTATTACACAGTGTTGTCAGATGAGAGCTTAGAACCACGCCTCACATAAATTTACCACAGCATAATATAAATGGTTTATTGTGCTTTTAAGTCTTTGTTTAAAAGTAAATAGGGTTACAGGTGTTTTAATTATTGTTTTCAAACACAGCATGTCACAGGGTCAATCATTTTAAGGTTTACTCACAACTAACAAAGACAGGATTACACTATTTGACCTTTTAAATATAATAGAAGCACGTATACAGTAAACTAAGCTGCCCATACACGCAGCCAGTATGGCCCCAGGATCAGTTCTAAGTCAGGATTGGTGGGAAAAGTGTCGGACAATATTAACTTATTCTTTGGAAACACCCTTGTAACAGTAATCCACAGCTACAGTTGTGGGTTTAGGGATAATCAGGAAAGTGCACATGGTGGGAACACGAAAATGTCTCATGTGAATTCACTATTAACACTCCAGACAGCTCATTTACATAATACCCGCCCTGCAAAGTAACATCTTGTTTTTCAAGTATTGAGTTCGACTAATTTGCACTTTGTAAGGAAATTCCCGTATGCACACAGCTTCTCATCTTAAGTATGTGCAAAGCTTTGCAACCCTCCGACCTCTAAACTGACTCACCTTGACTCCAACTTACTTTGACTACAACCTCTAAATCCATGTTCACACCTTTAAACCAGGCCTGTCCAACCTGCGGCCCTCCAGGTGTTGTTAAACTACAAGCCCCAGCATGCTTTGCCAGTAGACAACCTGTTGATAGCTGGAAGGGCATGCTGGGACTTGTAGTTTCACAACATCTGGAGGGCCGCAGGTTGGACAGGCCTGCTTTAAACCCACACAAAAGTAGATGTGATGTCACAAAGGCATTTGCAGTGCGCTGAGCCCTAGTCTTCCGTCATTGGCTGATTGCACCAGTTACGTGCCAGTCTGTCAGTGGACAATTTTATACCCATTCTTTGCCAGCCTGTTCAGTGACCATGCACACAGCAGTATAACTGCCCCAACATCTGCATGTGAGGCCAAACATGATCTATAACTGAGAGCGAATCGCGGCACAGCCTGCACAGGAGATGTGTGTATTACAAGCAGGGGAGGGGCGTCCTAAAACAGACAGCACCTATAATTGAAATTAAACACACAAGAAGAAACCACTTATTCTTAAACTCCATACTTAGACTTAGACTCTTCTTGTCATTTTTACACAGATGTAAAAGTGACAAGAGGGTGTTTTATACTTACATACATCCTACACACACTTTCCCTGACTGAGGGCTGACATAATACTGTTTCCATGTGATAAGTATTTTGATTGATATATGGAAACCAAAGGACATTCTGTGGTCATGGAATGATTTGCTGTATCAGTTTTTATTTATATTTCATTATTTAAGAAACAGGTAATGGATATATTCTTGTGAACTGATTATTAATACAATGGCATTTCCTTTGGCCTCCCTGGCTACAATTTAGAGAAGAAACCTGTGACTTTCCAGCTCCAACTCTTGTGGAACTGCAAGTCCCAGCAATATGCCCAGCAGCTACAGAGCCCCGATTAACCTTAGCTTGACTAAGTAGTGGGGAGTGAATTCCCTGCCCTCTCCTGTGTTATCTCCCCAGGCAGCTGTGGGTTCCTCTGTTTTCAGCCTGCCGTGAATTATCAGTTGCTCCAGGAGGAAGTCACGGAGGCAGCCAGCCAGCCACCTCCCTGTGTCCAGCCCCATATTCCCTCTGTCACACTATACACCACACACATTCTCTTCACTCTGGTGTCTTACTAGGCAGCGCATGTTCTCTGACCAGAAGGTAAGTGTCCTCCATGGCTTGTGTGATCTCTATGCAGCAATGAGCAGCTTACAAGGTGTCTGTCTGCTTGTCAGTCCTGGAGATATGTATTGTGAGGTTGTGATACTAACCTGAGCCTGCGTTGTGTGTCTGTGCGTCATTGTTGGCTAATTCTGCAATATGCTTCTGGGCACTAGTAATTTGGAGATTTGGGGATACAATGTGTTACTTTAGCCTAGTATACTAGGCTGAGTATTGTGTGCATGTTTAGGACTTACTATGAGATATATATGTAGAATGTTTTCTTGCTAGGTAAAGGATTGATGCAACATTCCAATAGATGTCAGTCAGTTTGCATCTCATAGCTACAGATTGTTTAGTACAGCTCTAGAATTGTCAATGAAAGTTGCAGTGTTTGTATACAAGATAGTGCACAACTCAGTCCACAAGAAATTGTAGCGCTCCTGAATGTAGATCAATAAACCTAGCGCTCATTCACACAAATACATTGTGTTTCCTAGTATACTCAGCAATATGTACATGTTTTTGATGCATTCAGCCTGGTATCATTCAGTTATAATGCATGAAAACGGCAGCCTGCTACACACGCACTTCTCAGGTATGAACAGTGTCATAGACGGTAATGTGTATCATTCTTAATATGCTTTGATCTGTAGGACACACAGATGTATGTGCAGCATCCACAGCACACTGTGACTGGTAGGAACAGTTTGGACCGTGTTGATGTTTGTCTTGTGTTTCTTTTGATTTGAAACAAGTGATGTCAGTACATTAAAGCGTCACTCTCCCACCTCTGCTCTGAATACATTCAGTAATCCACCAGGCGGTACAGTGTCAGCTCAGATTAGTCAGATTATTGTGGCCAATCTATCATTAAGGGTTTAAAAAAAATCAATTCACATTCAGGAATTGTATTCCAGTCAGACCAGTATATAAGAGGCTGCACCTTGGCAGCCACACAAAGGAGTGGTGTAAGGTGAGGCTGTATAACATCGTTACACTATATATATATGTGTTTGTACATTCTTCATGAAATGGAGTAAAATATATAACCTGCTACCTTTAGGCTAATAATGAGTTCTAAGCAGACATCAGTACTGCGTCTACCTGATCACACTGACGTACGAGTTATAAGGAAGCTGGAAGTTGTTCAAGTTCTCTGACATGTGAGATAACTGCAGTTTGTTTTGTAAAAACAAATATATATAAGTGGAATATCGTGTTGAGCCTGCAGACGTGTGGGTCTGTGTGTAGATGTATGAGCCATGTACAGAAGTATTACACAACTTGTTGTGTACTTGCCAATTAAATTTAACAAGCCTTGAGTGCCTGTTAAATGTGTCTGATGCAAAGGATATGTACAAAGTTAGAGGCGGGTTGGGAGCTCTTTAATAAATGTTTACAGCCCTAATTATACATCTTCTGGATTCAGCTGTGTTTCTGTCCATACACATCTCAATACTGCAGCCGATATCAGACACCTGGCCCTATATAACTGGCAGACATCGCAGTGTCTATGGCATGAGTGACCCGGATGACGAGGAATATCCAACGAAACGATGATTATCAGGAATGCTCATTAGATGACCACAGCTGGTCCCTCTGGGCTGTGTACCAGGCCATCTTCTGACCGCACTAACAGGTCCTAATGATGCCGGACGTGATTCAGCCTGAACATTGACCATTTACATGTGTAGGTGGAAATGAATTATGCCATTGCTCACAACCCTAACCTGTCACATCCTCCTTCAATGTCGCTGAGTTGTGGATCAATGATTGTAAGATTAAGATTTGAAATAGAATCTAAAAAAAAATAATTTGTCAGTTTCCTATCCTGGACTGCAGTAGCTGAGGCTTCCCCAGGAAGGTAATGTTGTGTTTTACTTCTGGTAAATACTGAGCGTTACTGGGTATTGCAATAGCAGCAACAACAGTTTCCTGCACAGCAACAAGTCAGGAAATAGCTCAACCTTCCTATCACACAGAACCGTCAGTACAAGCTGCTGCTGATCAGGACAGCTGCCCAGGTAGTAAGAGTCCTGCACTAGTCACCTAAGGACTGTGTGAGTATGATCCTTGATGTAAAGGTGGCAGGGTGGTAGAAAAGGCTGATTTATAGATCATTCATATAGATGGCCACAAGCTCAGTGCAGCAAATATAACTAGGTAACGAGTGCTGTGTGTTCCTGTGCCTGGTGGTGTGATTTCACGTCTGTATCTGTCCTAAACACAAAGTACCCTGGACAGGTTGCTGCTTGTGAAATCCTCCTCGGCGTGTTGCTTCCTCCTGTCTGGTCTTGCAGTGTATTAAACACAATGCCGCAGCTCCAGTCTAGTGTATGTATGCAGCTTTCAATCCCACATCATGTCAGCTGTGTGTCCAGACTCCAGCCAGTCCTCCAGGACCACCGAGTGTTCAGGTTCTACACCTGATACATTACAACTCTCATTGTCCTCAGTATCCGGCCTGGTAAGGAGACCATGGGAGATGTAACCACGAGGCTACAGGGTAACACTTGCTTTAGACGTTATTAGTAGATAGAAATCTGTGCGGACTGGTCCCGGAAGTACTGGCTGAGTGGTTTTGATAATTATGCTTTGCTGTATAATTCTTTTTACAGATGTATGTATGTATGTGCTTGTGGTTCTACATTGGTATTAATGTACCTGTCTGCATGTTGTTTTCCCACAGAGAGAGAATCGGAGGCTTCAGGAGACCAGTATGAGACTGGAACAGGAAAATGATGACCTGGCTCATGAACTGGTCACCAGTAAGATCGCTCTGCGCAATGATTTGGACCAGGTGAGTCCGTGCAGTGGAAACAATAAGGAAAATAGAGTGTGAGCTCCTATCAGACACAAAGTGCATCAAAGAGCGTCACCTATCCTGCATCATGCTTCTGGGGGTAAATGTATCTGGCTGTGAGCTTCTGGCGGGTTTGAAAAGTGGAGATGTTGCCTATAGGAACCAATCAGACTTTAGCTGACATTTTGTAGAATGTACTAAATAAGCGATAATTAGAATCTGATTGGTTCCTATAGGCAACATCTCCACTTTTTAATCCTGCCGGAAACTCGCAGATTGATACATTTACCCCCTGGTGTTTATGTATGTACCTCTCACCTACACATAGTGCCTCGTGCCTCAGTGCTGTGTGAATTGATTGGCTTGCGTGGTCATGAATATTGATTCAGCCCACAACAATGGCTGTCTCCACTATGAGTAGACAATGGGTACATTTTAAAAGCAAAATACTTTGCATCTGAATGTAAAACTGGAAACCTGTAAATGTAGCAGCAGACAAACAACAGTTTACAGAGAACATCAGCTGATGATCTTCGTGTCTTTGGTGCACAGGCAGAAGACAAGGCGGAGGTGTTAAACAAAGAGCTTCTGCTCACTAAACAGAGACTGATCGAAGCCGAGGAGGAGAAGCGCAAACAGGAAGAGGAGACTGCACAGGTGAGGACCTAGGACCGATGGAAGAACGCTTCCCATACATCATAGGCATTCACTTGTCACATACAGATACCAACCGCTAGTCCAGCACAGGGGTAAAGATACCGACCGCTAGTCCAGCACAGGGGTAAAGATACCGACCGCTAGTCCAGCACAGGGGTAAAGATACCGACCGCTAGTCCAGCACAGGGGTAAAGATACCGACCGCTAGTCCAGCACAGGGGTATATATACCGACCGCTAGTCCCAACACACCGGTGTATATATACCGACCGCTAGTCTAGCACACCAGTGTGTATATATACCGACCGCTAGTCCAGCACACCAGTGTGTATATATACCGACCGCTAGTCCAACACACCGGTGTATATATACCGACCGCTAGTCCAGCACACCGGTGTATATATACCGACCGCTAGTCCAGCACACTGGTGTGTATATATACCGACCGCTAGTCCAGCACACCGGTGTATATATACCGACCGCTAGTCCAGCACACCAGTGTGTATATATACCGACCGCTAGTCCAGCACACTGGTGTATATATACCGACCGCTAGTCCAGCACACTGGTGTGTATATATACCGACCGCTAGTCCAGCACACCATTACAGATGCTGACTGATATTACTACAAGATCAGTATTGAAGCATCACTTATTCAGTCTTATTTGCTGTGCTGGTGTGATATGTCCTATCATCTATATCAGTGTTTCCCAAACCCAGTCCTCAGGGACCCCTAATAGTGTTTCCATGGAGCACAGGTGTATTCATTACTGACACCACAGGTTGTACTAGTAATTTCACTTGTGTACTGGAAACCTGGATATTAGTCCTGGATGACTGGGTTTGGGAAACACAGATCTATATGAATACGGTCACCAGCTTGTTACCGGCTCAGAGACTTGTGTAACTAAGCAGGGTGTAATCACTCATACTCTCCAACAACAGCCAGAGAACAGCTTTGAAAGAGAAAGAAATTCATAGTATATGTTATTTTAAATCCGTCTAAAAATCAAGTTGTAAAACTGCAGCTGTTGTGGGACCTGTAGTTCCCCAACGGCTGCAGAGCCACAGTTTGTATACCCCTGGTCTAGGATAACCCCATCTTGGACCTTTTGGTTATATGGTAAGCCTCACTTACATAAGACTGCAATGTGATATAAGTGTCTCACAAACACCTAGGATTAGCACACATAAATGTCAACTATGTAACACTGTTACCAATGTATTGTACACAGAACACTGAAGTATTACTAGCTGGCTCATCTGTTGTTACACACTTGTACCATGAATGCTGTGATATCACTCTATGAATTATGTAAGGTCATATAACGGAGGAAGGCCACAGGCTAAGTGCTTTACAGAGGGCAGAGAAGTGGGAGATAACTACACAGTAGACAGTAATTACGTTATCTTATTCATTATAATGTTGTGACAGTATTATGCCCAGTGACCACTAAACTGATGCCATAATTCACATATAAACGGTAGTATCACAGTTTCAAGTGACTGAAGAGTCCGTACTGTCTATCCAGAGTTCACCTATATCTTTGTGCATCTGACACATGTAAACGGATTATCTAATGAAGTTACTCTTTTCCCCACAGCTAAAGGAGGTTTTCCGGAAACAATTAGAGAAGGCAGAACAAGAAATTAAAAAGACAACAGCTATTATAGCCGAGTACAAACAGGTATGTCAGAGATGTTATTAAAGGGGCACGATCATTGGGGATAGGGAGAGAGATATTCGATATGCTGAGTATATTCATGTTATCAGTGTTACAAAAATAAAATGTCAAGTTACATGTTTAACCCTGGATAATGGATGTGGACTATGTGTGTGTGCACATCCCCTGTACTCAGTAATCTGCTCACACTCTGATGTGACTCCTTCCATTTACTCCTGTACCCAGGCAGTTCTATGTAGTAACGGACATAGATCTCATGTGGCTCTATATGTTCCAACCAATCCTCTTCCGATGTGCCTCCGTTGGCACCTCACACCTACAACACTCTCTGTAATGCCTCCATCTCCGACCTCGTCATCCAGAAATACTCCCCTACACTCCATTCTGTCAGTCACCTTGGCCTCTCCTATCGGTCTCACACTCCCGTTATCATGACTTTGCCCACCCTGCTCCCCACCTTTAGAACTCACAGCACCGGCTGACTTGCCCCAAAAAATTGTATATTGTTCTATTTATATTTTGCTGATTATTGCAGCACAGCAGATTTTGTGGCGCCTTATTAAATAAAGATTTATCAATATTTACTTATTCCATGGCTGTGCTCAAACACAGATCAGACCTGCCCTCTGCCTCCTCAGAGGTCATAGAGAATGGAGGAACTTGCCCCATGTTAGTGATTAATCTCACTCTGCCCCAGCTCCTCTGGATACACCCCTGGTTGGCGGCCACAGAGAGGAGGCAGATATGGAGACATGCGCCACTCTTTTCTCCATACTTACCTTAACACATTGACCCCGTCGTACCTATTGTTTGCAGTACAGCGAAATATAACGGGCTTTAAGACTGAGGGATTGTAGACTTCTTGGAAAAACTTTTATGCATAGAATATGGCTATTATACGTCTGAGGGCTATGTTCAGAATGTTATTACACTGCCCCTGAATCTCCTCTTCTGTCCGCTAGATATGTTCCCAGCTGAGCACGCGGCTGGAGAAACAACAGACTGCCAGTCGGGAGGAACTGGAGATAGTCAAGGTGAGAAATGATATCATCATATAGCGCAGCATCACCACTGACAGGCTGTCCTCTATATCTATGTATAAATGGGATTCTGACTCTTATTGCTCCCCACACTGTTTCAGGCCAAGGTGATGTCCTGCAGTAACTGCAGTGAGATCTTCAGCAAAGAAGGGTCAGCACAAGGCTCCAGCAACAAGCCGGGTGACAGAGGAGAGGACGACGAGAAGGACTCGCTCATGAAACACCTGCGGGAGATGGAGCTGGAGCTGGCACAGACTAAACTGCAGCTTGTAGAGGCCAAGTGCAAAATACAGGTACAGGTCCTAATGACTCTTATATTGTCATTGTACCAAGTTATACCCATAAGACCTTATTTGAAATCCATTACAATGTATCACAGCCCTCTCTGAAGAGACTCAAGAAATCTGGGCCTTTATCTTAGTGCAGATATAGTTATTTTTCCAAGGACTAAAGCTCTAATTCTCTGATCACATGGAAGCAGTGTGTGTGTGTGTGTGTGTTTCACTCTGTGTGTTTCACTCTGTGTGTCTGAGCCTAAACAACCATCTTCTACAACTGTATTGTGATAACTTCAATGTCGGAACAGCTAAGGTTAATAAAACAAAAACCCTTGGTGACTAAGTGAATAACTGGTCCTGTTACCAACACTGTACAGCGACAGATCTATATCTTTACTTTCTTTACATGTTTAAAAACATCAGACACAAACAAAACCCTGCGATTATTCCATCACTGTGTAATCTGTGTATAGGAGCAGTCACTGGAAGGAGGCAGCGATGACCCAATCTATAGTGTAAAGAGGAATCAGTGCCCCGTACTATGATGTCATTGTATTGCTTTATAAATGTAGTTGGCTGGAGCGATGTGATCCCCTTTCACCCTGTTTACTTGGAAGAGATCATTAAATGCAGCTCTCTGTCTATGGGCTGTGCTCTCTGTCTATGGGCTGTGCTCTCTGTCTATGGGCTGTGCTCTCTGTCTATGGGCTGTGCTCTCTGTCTATGGGCTGTGCTCTCTGTCTATGGGCTGTGCTCTCTGTCTATGGGCTGCGCTCTCTGTCTATGGGCTGTGCTCTCTCCAGGACCATCCGGCTTCCTCTATACCTCACATCCCTTCTGCTGTGGTCTCTGGAGGAAGGTAGCTGGGGAGAGACCATAGTGCCTACAGAGCACCCTGGATTTAAAGGTCTCTTCTGAGTGAACAATGTTCATTTATGGAGCATTGTGTAGTAAAGCAATAACATGACCTCAGAGGACCTGGTGACATTGATCACGTTACATGTGGGAATAGGCTTTATGTCCTCGGCTTCTTACTATGTAAAGCTGCATCATCACCTAGTGACACTGTATAGTAAGAGTTACAGGACAGAATGCACAAGGCAACGAAGGTCATCTAAACTGGAAACTCTTTACCCTATGAGTACAGTTCCCTGTCCTGTTTTACTCCAACACAGCTTGAATAAAAAAGATAGAACTTGATGAACTTTCTATTCCCCTTCACCTCAAAGTATCTAAATATTTACAATTCCACAGTACATCATGTTAATCATTAGTTTCCGAAAGGCAAAAGCTATATTTCTAACTAGTGGTCACAGTGGAAATTTAGTAGCAGTGATATGGAAATTATTAGTGACTGGAATGTGCTAGTTTTACAATGAAGGCGGTAGAAGTAGTGGCGGTATGGCGTACCACAGTATACACCCCCACTGACACAAAACTAGGCCAATCCTCATGTCATGGTTTAAAGACATCAGTGAGCTCATGTACGTGTGTTGATGATTACCCAGAGTGGTGGTAGTAAGGTTACATCTCTGCCCCTTCCTTCCCTCTGCAGGAGCTGGAGCACCAGCGCGGAGCGCTGCTCAATGAAATCCAAGCTGCCAAAAACTCCTGGTTTAGCAAAACCCTGAACTCTATTAAAACCGCCACAGGCACCCAGCCCCCCGCACAGTCCCCGCAGGGGGCGCAGGCTTCCAGCCCAGTCTTACCGGCACCCAAGGAGAGCACATAACACCAGGGAAGAGAGCACAACAAGAGCACAAGACGATCAAACAGGAAGCAGACGAGCGCAAGAAGAGGACTTCCCACCCCTCCTGGATGGAGGTTCTCCTCCGTCACCGACGTGCCCGGCCAGCTTCTTACCATTCTGCCCCCTGCGACAGAACTTTCTTTTGGGCTGCTGCCACTTTTACACTTTATTTCTTTTAAAGAACTTGTATTATTTTAGTATAACGGGGGCCCTGGGACGCCAGCCAGGAGAAAACCCCCTCCTGGAAACATTACAAGGCTTAAGCCTCGGCTGCCTGATCCATGTGCGTGTTTTGTATGTATAAAATATGTTGGTGTGAAAATACAAATGTTTATAAAAATGCATATTTACATATTTGATCAAAACGTTTTGACATATTGCTGCCGGAAAAAGTGCTAAATATTTTTTTTTTTTAAATTTATAATTTTGTCTATGGGCCGTCCGCACCCTTGGACTGTCAGTGTTGTATTGTATGCAACCTGATCTTTTATTAATCCATCACAATACGATCAGTAATAAATTAAAAAAAAAGTCATTGCTAAATCCAGTGTTGGTCTTTTATTGCATATCAGTGCTGACCACAGAGAGCAAACACATTTATGTATATTATCTGCATACAGTCGTGACTAAACCAATATTCGTAGAATATAGTGATCATCACTAGTGAATTAATGAGCTGTATGTTCCAATGTTGGTTCATCCCACAGAACAGCCCCCACCACTGCGGTCTCTAGGGGTGGGCAGAGCAGGTTTGCACCTCTGTGCGGCTAGGTTAGACAATAGAATCCATAGCCGTGTATTGCTGCTGTCAATTATGCTTTTCCAATGGCTTTCTTCTAAGCATTTTTTATTAGGAAAAAGTACAAAACCAGTATAAATGGATCTAGTTAATAATGTTATAAGAAAAGAATTTAAATAACATGAACCAGCAGCAAGGACCCACGTAGATTATTTACAGTAATATAAGATCAACAGGTAAGTGCACAGATATGCATCCAACAAGTGATAGGTCACTAATCATACAGATGAAGACATGATGGGACAGACAGGTAAAAGGACAGGACACCCCACTAACCAACAAAGCAGACCGTATTATTTAGCGTTATCAGCCAGGAGACGATACAAACTCCAAAGCAGCTTTAGAGTTTTACATTGTTGCCCCCAGTTGACCATATTACATTAATGCCCCTGATGCAGGGCTGCTATAATAATCAGTGATACAGCTAAACCCTGTTAGTAAATGTTCTTCACGTATGACGTGTACAAGTGGATATCATTCCCAGTAAACCTGATCACCTTTGTTCATGGGTGTAACATCCAGCGGCTAGAACCAGCCTCATTCCTTAGACGTGACCTGGATGTGATACGGCTGCAGCTCCTCAGCCGATACAAAGTCGGGTGCGTTACTCATAAGGTCATGACCCCGGAATGATTTAGGGAAAGCGATAACATCGCGTATACTCTGGGCTCCAACGATAACTGCAATGAGTCGATCCAATCCTAAAATTGCAAATAAATTCCTTAGGTGGGAAAGACTGAAATGTAGAAATTAATGACACAGAACAAAGTGTGCCTAATATTTCAGGGTCATTTTCCCCCAAACATGTCCTATATATACTTAGAGGGGTATATACAGAACTAATAGTGGGTATGTTTATATATTTAACACCACAATAAAATGTCACTTTATAGCATACATCAGCTTCACATAAGAAATCAGATCATTTTATAGTTCTCTTTAGACACAATGATTTCCTAACAAACCATGGAAAATAAATAAAAGGACATTTTTACATCCTAAGCAAATAATAGAACATGGAGTAATAAATACTATACATTCCATCAAAGATATTTTAAGAGCCCATTCAGGTTCCCTCCGCACTGAAAACATCTTCCTTCGTGATATGAACTGTACAGTAACACAGATGTGGATACCGTGATGGGTGTATTTACAAGGAATTCCAGGTGACCAGTAATGTGTCTACAGGCTGCTAAGACGGAAAAAGTATAAAGGAAAAACAATTTTGCCATTTGGATGTATATACCTGTGTGTATTTCAGGTAGTTTACAGTTTGCTGAACATCTAGAAAACACACAATATTACCATTGAGAGAAATGCTACACAAGTTTCACAACCAGAAAAGAAAGGGGTTCTTTACAGTAAGAGCAGTCAAGATATGGGATTCACTGCCAGGGAAGGTTGTGATGGCAGATTCAATTGATATTTACAAATGAAGGAACTGCGCGCTCCTTTTGTTGCAAGAGCAGCTCTGCCTATAAGGGGGGATCCCACCCCTATTTGACAATCTACAGTACATTTAGTTATATTTGGGTATATCTCCACCAATAATGAATGGAACTATGAAAAGAGAGAGACGATTGTTCAACATGGTTTTTGTAGAATCATCCAAGTTTCACAATTTTGCCAGAGCACAAATTCACCAACCTACCTAAAGCAATTCCACCATGTGGGGGCGCTCCCGAGTCCAGGGCCTCTAGTAGGTGCGACAGAAGAAACACCTCTTCCTGCAGACAGAAACACACAACTTATTCCATAATTTTGAAAATATATAATTCACAAACTGCCTACACCCCCTTCCCTCCAGATCAGAAATTACAGATTATTAAACTTTGTCACGGTTATTTCTATGTATATAAAAAAAACACTTATTAGAATCTTAAGATTGATGTAGGATTTCTCATATTCACATAGATGAAAAACTGACTACTTTGGGAAAAATTTAAAATTCACAACTAAGAAGTAACAAAAGTTCCTTGTAAACAATGAAAGATTCTTATAAACAATGTATTCACAAGAGAACATTTCTTGTTACATGAATAGAACTGTATTTATATACAATAATAACAAACTTTTTGATTGTTGCACTAAACCTTTTATTCAGAGCTATGCAGTGTCCTAGTCTAGTACTGCTGCAATCATAACATTGGGTGACACAAAATGTTGGCAATGTAATAACGTTTACATATTTATCCTTTCCTCGGCAGAGGTGCTCTCAAGCAACATCTAAATGTGTGTTTACAGTAGTCAGTTGTTTCAGAAGTACCAATATTGATCACTCGATGGCGTATGAATAGAAAAAAAAATGTTTCCTTGAAATTTTCAATGCTTGCAAAATAAAGGATTAAAAACTTGTACAAAATCTCTCAACAATCTTCGCATGATGCAGCGGTGCCATGTAAGATTATATGCAGCACTCCCAGGAATCACTGTGTTTATGGGAGATACAATGATCCATGCACTCATCATCTCCGGCCTGGATTACTGCAACCTCCTCCTCACTGGCCTCCCCCCACTCACATCTCTCCCCCCTCCGCTCTGTACTCAATGCTGCCGCAAGACTCATCTTCCTCTCACGCCGCTCCTCCTCTGCCTGCCCTCTCTGCCTCGCCTTACACTGGCTCCCTTTCCCTACAGAATCCTTATCAAACTCCTCACCACCACTTACAAGGCTCTCTCCCACTCTACTGCCCCCTACATCTCTAACCTCCTCTCCATTCACACTCCTGCCCGCTCCCTGCGCTCAGCCAACGATCGACGCCTCTCCTCCACTCTCGTCACCTCTTCCCACTCCAGAATCCAAGACTTTTCCCGTGCAGCCCCCCTTCTCTGGAAGGACCTCCCTCGTTCCATCCGTCTCTCTCCTACTCTGTGCTCCTTCAAACGTGCACTCAAAACTCACCTCTTCCTTAAAGCCTACCAACTATGTACTTAACCCCCATCTCCTTCACTCGCTCTCCCCCCTTGCCTCATCTGGCTCCCCCTGTGCCTGTTCTGTTTTCCCTCCCTTAGGATGTAAGCTCACATGAGCAGGGCCCTCTTCCCTCCTGTCTCCTCACCTGTTCTTCTGCTCCGTGTTTACTGCATCAGCCTGCCTGGAGTTTCTGAAGTATTCGTATTTTGTTTATTGTTCTGTATTGTTTCACCCTGTATAGTCTACTGTGTACGGCGCTGCGGAAACCTTGTGGCGCCTAACAAATAAAGGATAATAATAATAATAATAATAATGATCTCTCACCTTAAGGATGTCTTGCAGGATCCAACGCTGAAGCTGTGAATTGTGAATACGAATTGAGCCGCCTCCTACTTCATTACCATTTAATACCAGGTCATAGTGCTGACTGCGGACCTGAAGGAGACAAAGACAGGGTCACAGAGGGCGAGATTCTCAGTGTTACACTTACACAGCACCTGTCACATATACGTAGTAAATGGAGCCATCTTTTTGGGAAGAACCAGGATTTATAAGAATGTATCCTGTCCTTTCTGTAAGAACCAATGCCCCCCGAGTAGTGAGAACAAGAATATAATCCAGCACTCAAACAAACAAACAATATGCAAATCACTATGTGTCAGCATATAACAAAAATAGGAGAATTTTGTGTACAATATAACTATATCGGGATAAGCTCAGCTGGCAACGTCCCAGAAGGATACTGTAAGGTAATCAGTCTCCCAGATCTCCACCCCCAGAATGTATGTGGCCAACCAGGACATGATACGCCCTCATGTTGTTTCAGGTAGGTTACGCTGTTACATTTTCATACTGGACTAGAACCACCTGATCTTGTAGGAGTGAGCTCCAGGGCGCTCCTACAAAATCAGGTGGCTCTAGGATATTGATGGGCAAAAAGGACTCAAAGTGAGATCAAAATCCCTGTGAGAGCTCCCCACCCAGACAGACTGTCCTCTGTGAGAGCTCCCCACCCAGACAGACTGTCCTCTGTGAGAGCTCCCCACCCAGACAGACTGTCCTCTGTGAGAGCTCCCCACCCAGACAGACTGTCCTCTGTGGGAGCTCCCCACCCAGACAGACTGTCCTCTGTGAGAGCTCCCCACCCAGACAGACTGTCCTCTGTGAGAGCTCCCCACCCAGACAGACTGTCCTCTGTGAGAGCTCCCCACCCAGACAGACTGTCCTCTGTGAGAGCTCCCCACCCAGACAGACTGTCCTCTGTGAGAGCTCCCCACCCAGACAGACTGTCCTCTGTGAGAGCTCCCCACCCAGACAGACTGTCCTCTGTGAGAGCTCCCCACCCAGACAGACTGTCCTCTGTGAGAGCTCCCCACCCAGACAGACTGTCCTCTGTGAGAGCTCCCCACCCAGACAGACTGTCCTCTGTGAGAGCTCCCCACCCAGACAGACTGTCCTCTGTGAGAGCTCCCCACCCAGACAGACTGTCCTCTGTGAGAGCTCCCCACCCAGACAGACTGTCCTCTGTGAGAGCTCCCCACCCAGACAGACTGTCCTCTGTGAGAGCTCCCCACCCAGACAGACTGTCCTCTGTGGGAGCTCCCCACCCAGACAGACTGTCCTCTGTGAGAGCTCCCCACCCAGACAGACTGTCCTCTGTGAGAGCTCCCCACCCAGACAGACTGTCCTCTGTGAGAGCTCCCCACCCAGACAGACTGTCCTCTGTGAGAGCTCCCCACCCAGACAGACTGTCCTCTGTGAGAGCTCCCCACCCAGACAGACTGTCCTCTGTGAGAGCTCCCCACCCAGACAGACTGTCCTCTGTGAGAGCTCCCCACCCAGACAGACTGTCCTCTGTGAGAGCTCCCCACCCAGACAGACTGTCCTCTGTGAGAGCTCCCCACCCAGACAGACTGTCCTCTGTGAGAGCTCCCCACCCAGACAGACTGTCCTCTGTGAGAGCTCCCCACCCAGACAGACTGTCCTCTGTGAGAGCTCCCCACCCAGACAGACTGTCCTCTGTGAGAGCTCCCCACCCAGACAGACTGTCCTCTGTGAGAGCTCCCCACCCAGACAGACTGTCCTCTGTGAGAGCTCCCCACCCAGACAGACTGTCCTCTGTGAGAGCTCCCCACCCAGACAGACTGTCCTCTGTGAGAGCTCCCCACCCAGACAGACTGTCCTCTGTGAGAGCTCCCCACCCAGACAGACTGTCCTCTGTGAGAGCTCCCCACCCAGACAGACTGTCCTCTGTGAGAGCTCCCCACCCAGACAGACTGTCCTCTGTGAGAGCTCCCCACCCAGACAGACTGTCATCGGTGGTGACTGAGGTCCATTCACAGCTCTGGAACGACTGACCTTTTGCTACATTGGTCTCTTTAAACCACCCAGTGAGCACCTGACGTGTGGCCATGCACAAAGTGATGATTTGTCCGTCCAGCTGATGGATGGATTTGGACCATTTCCTGAGAAGTTCACACTGCATGAAACTGTGCGAAAAGCAGCACCTGTAACACAGACCCCATGGCCCCAGAAGAAGGTCCTGCACCTAAGGAGAGACCGTTTCTTTTTGGACAGTAATGACTCGGTCTTGTTCTGGATAAAAAGGACTCCTCTGGACTGAGCAATTTCTGAAACGCTGTGTCCAAAGTCAAGCCGAGAAAGTGCTGGAATCAACGAAGACTTGGGGAGACTGAGAATCCAGCCACGTCTCTCCAGAATCTGGACAGTCAGCTGAATGTTCTGTCAAAGGGCAGGTTCCAAAGGCTTCTTTAGCAACAGGTCGTCCAATTACGACTGTGACACCAAGAGAACACAAGAGACCAGCCATGATGGCCACAATTTTAGTGAAGCCCCTTGGGGCAGTAGCTAGGTCAAAGCCCGAAACCGATAGTGCACATTGCAAATCCACACATGTGATATGATACATATGATACCCCTAGCATATGGGAATATAGGGGGAAGCATCTTTTATTTCTAGGGGTGTAAGATCTTGCCCATTTCAATGTCCATCTTATATCCCAGGACCTTAACTTGTTTGTTGAGGGATCTGAGATTTAAAATCAGTCGAAACGATCCATCCGGCTTTGGAACCAGAAAAAGATTAGAGAAAAACTGGAAGAGGAATCACCACTCCAGAAGCTTCCGAACAGCTTCCCAATCCCTGGTGCTGGCAGCAGGTAGAAGAACCGGCCCATAAAATCACTTGTACACATTTCATTCATTTAAAGAAGCGACTTCTCCTCTTTTACTAAATTTAGTCTGTTTGTTTGGGAGTCACCACTCCCTTCAGGTGCTGCAGGCTTTAGAAAATGGAGATTGAGGGAAGGTTTTAAATGCAACACCCTGAATATATGTTTCTGTATCTCTAGCTTTGGGGCTCACCTGCAGGAGATGCCTTGACGCTGGCAGGGGAGCTTATCCCAATACAGCTACAATGTGCACAACATTCTGCTTTATGTATATACTGACACATAGTGATTTATATATATTGTAGTAGGATAAGGCAGGTAGGTAGGTACAGGTAGGTACACCTTAGGTGGGTCTGTGTGTAGAAGCTGCATGTCCTCCGGGTGAGGAGCAGTGAACGGATGATGCGCTGATTCCAGACCCTCCGCTTTGTCTTCTTTAGGGAGGAAGAGTGGAAAGTCCACAACCCACAGGAAATGGAAAGTATTGGGGTCACGCAGAGACACCCCACATTCTTCCAGTCGAGAGGCAGCTTCCAGACGCAGCTTCCCTAAAGCAGTGCACTATGGGATGGTAAAAAATATTTTTATTTTATTGGTGGGGGTAAATTAAAATAAAAACAGTATTAATAAGTGGTAGCACTATAATATAAGTCACAACTAGCCAGCACCATGTTCCAATACAATACTAAATACATTCCAGGTATAGTTGTGTAGTGGTCATTTTTTTTTGTTTATTATATTATTAGGGCACAGTAACTAATTACATTACATTCTCTGTACAGCTCTGCAGAACTGGTGGCTGATGATGATGAGAGACTCAGACATACCCAGCAGGAATGCACTGTGTGGGTGTAAAACTCAGGGACAGATATGTCACAGCAGCTCAACTGACTGCAGCCTTCTCACCTGCATCAGATCCCTATTAGAACAACGTGTAGGATATGGCTAAACTGACTGTTTGGGAGAACTGCAGTGGATGCCAGGGTAACACTAAATCTATTTTACCTTCATACCTGAAACTGGGAATTTAAGAAAATTTAAACATAGAACTTTTCATGGTATTAGTTATTTGTATTTATAAACGAGGAAAGAGAGCGAACACGTTGCTATCTGGGTCAAGGTTGGTCTCCCTGCTGGTAATATTACTACATAAATGTTAAAAAAAAAAAACTTGAGGGGCTTTATAAAAAGTAGAAAAAACAATTAAAAAAAACCAAACAAAAATTGATTTATCATTTCTCATATGAAAGATTTCACAAAATGTAAAGAAATCTGTGTCAATAACATCACTATGTACGTGGTCCGTGGCTGCAGAGCGCAGTGAAGAGCGTTGTACAGTAAGAGTAGAGCGTGTACTCACCGCCGTGTCATGTTGTCCCGCTGCCAGTAGGAGGAGATCTTCAGCCTTTGCCCCGGTAGCTCCCGCCAGATCTCTCTGCTGGTCCTCACTGAGATATTTACTGAGAAGAGACTTCCAGGATCCGTCTGGTCTCACAGTGACCACAATTATATCCTGTGTTATTCACCACATTATTATTATTACACACCAGTGATGTGAATAAATACAGTCTTGGAAAGAACTTCTGCAAATGGCGATGTTGCTGCTTATAATCAGTGAGTTATGATGTCATCACCTCATTAGGAAAATGTGTATTATAAGGAATTAGGCCGTACACAAATTATTACTGATATTAGCAGTTACCAGTGATATCGGAGTATAATGTATTCAGCCTTCATATGGTGGAGGGACTGCTGGACAACCTCTATTACGTTTATACATATACAGTAAGACATATATAATCCCATCTATAATTTAGGTTTCCAGGTAACTACAACACTCCCTGGCTGAGGACAAGGGAACCGCAGATAAACCGCAGCTGATGTGTCCTGGCTACACGGCTATATTGATTCCCTGTAAATATCAGGCACTGAAAGTTGATAATTAAAAAAACATAGAACAAGACAATTGATTTTAGAAACGTAAAATATATATGAACTATATTCTACACTTATATTAACTGTGACAACACTGTAATACCTCTTCTACCCCAATACCCGCAACGTTCTTCTATGGGGCGGTTAATGCTCCTACAGATTATCAGTATCTTACATAACACAACCCCCTGTCCCCTTCTGTACCTGCTTATACTGCTCCCGGATCATATCCTGCATCGCATCCAATGCTTTACTCTTAAAATACTTCTGTAAGACAAAGAGAGGAAGACAGCAAGAGAGTCATTTAAGGTCATCATTAAAAGCCATCTCCCCCATACACACTTTGGGGTATATTTACTAAACTGTGGGTTTGAAAAAGTGGAGATGTTGCCTATAGCAACCAATCAGATTCTAGTTATTTATTTAGTACATTCTACAAAATGACAGCTAGAATCTGATTGGTTGCTATAAGCAACATCTCCACTTTCTCAAACCCGCAGTTTAGTAAATCTAGCCCTATGAAGGAACACAGTCAGTCTCTTTATTGTTCTAATAACTGAGTGGAAGATGCAATGAGAACTCATGTTAAAGTATGGAAAGTCCTGGAGCAATCACAGAACAAAACTTTAAAACTGTAACTAAAGGTACAGCCGTTTCTATGACATCAGAGCGTTCATCTCGGACTGAGATAAGAGCGGATTTATCAGACCGCAGCAATGGGGTGACCCAACCATTCTCCCATCATAGCACAGAAATGTGGCAGTGAGCTAGGAAATGATACATAATATAGTAAAATACCTCCAATACCACAAGTACACAGTTGTACGTCGCACTCACCGCTCCGTCCGGCACTCGGATGGCTTTCACACACCCCTGGGGTTTACCGAGAGCTTCCTGAACAAACTGCAGCTGTGCAGCCTTCATATGTGACGTCACATCAGTGATCTGAGGAAATAGATGACACATCTATCATACTACTGAGCCTGCACAGAGCCCATCACTACACAGCGTAATACTGCACGTCATCCCTGCATCGGTAACAGCAGACACTGCTGCATCTGGTCAGTCACTAGTAAGAGTAGACAACTTGGCTGGTGAGGTATTCTAGGAGCTGTAACTCAACAAGCTGTTCTCTGGTATACACTAGTAGGATATCAGGCTGCCACAATCTTGTCGCGTCAGTGAAGTGTCAATATGGCCTCCTTGTCCCAGTGTGCACTGCTCCCGGCCAATGAGGCCTTTGATGGCCCCGACACGCTGTCAGGCACAACGCTGGAATATTTTTAGTGGAATACATAGTGGATGAGGCCGGGAATATACAAGCTGGTCATATCTCACAGGCAGGCAAGAGAAACATGAAAACAATAAATAGGAAAATAGAGAATGATGAAGACAACAGACCACTAAGGGTCCAACTCCTAGACAAGCAAATGAATGCTGTGAGTGCATGTGAGTAGTCCTCTGCCAGCCGCATGGACAGGCCCCAGTGGGTACGTGTCAGAACTGATCCTGTCGCTCATGTCCAGCTTAGCAGAGGACACTCATAAGGTAACTAGAAAGTAGTATAACAAGTGTCGCACCTTCATCTGGAAGCGAGTGTCAGGTTTGTCAACGCCGTAGCTGCTCATCGCCTCTGCGTAGGTCATGACTGGAAATGGATCAGGTAGAGGTCCTTTCTCTTCAGGCCAGGAATAACGCAACAACCCCTCCACCAGCCGCTGGATCCCCAACTGGTCTACAAAGGACATCTCAATGTCAACCTAGAGACAGAGTACGTTCTGAGAGTTACATGCAGCGATACGCAGGAGGCTTGTTACTAAACAATGAGAGAAAAGATAAAATATCAAGGTATGAATATTAAGGAAGAACTCCATGAAATGAACCCCAGCCGGCTTCTGAGGTTCAGCTCACAGTCTGGTGTTTGGAGATAGAAACTTCTGCAGATAGAGCTTGTCAACATGGCCCGTCCCAGGCCAGCGGCGCGAGCGCGAGGCCCCGTCCCAGGCCAGCGGTGCGAGCGAGGCCCCGTCCCAGGCCAGCGGTGCGAGCGAGGCCCCGTCCCAGGCCAGCGGTGCGAGCGAGGCCCCGTCCAAGGCCAGCGGTGCGAGCGCGGTCCCGTCCAAGGCCAGCGGCGCGAGCGCGGTCCCGTCCCAGGCCAGCGGCGCTAGTGCGGTCCTGTCCCAGGCCAGCGGCGCGAGCGCGGTCCCGTCCCAGGCCAGCGGCGCGAGTGCGGTCCCGTCCCAGGCCAGCGGCGCGAGCGCGGTCCCGTCCCAGGCCAGCGGCGCGAGCGCGGTCCCGTCCCAGGCCAGCGGCGCGAGCGAGGCCCCGTCCAAGGCCAGCGGTGCGAGCGCGGTCCCGTCCAAGGCCAGCGGCGCGAGCGCGGTCCCGTCCCAGGCTAGCGGCGCTAGTGCGGTCCTGTCCCAGGCCAGCGGCGCGAGCGCGGTCCCGTCCCAGGACAGCGGCGCGAGTGCGGTCCCGTCCCAGGCCAGCGGCGCGAGCGAGGCCCCGTCCCAGGCCAGCGGCGCGAGCGCGGCCCCGTCCCAGGCCAGCGGCGCGAGCGCGGCCCCGTCCCAGGCCAGCGGCGCGAGCGAGGCCCCGTCCCAGGCCAGCGGCGCGAGCGAGGCCCCGTCCCAGGCCAGCGGCGTGAGCGCGCGGCCCCGTCCCAGGCCAGCAGCATGTTATGTCCAAACATCAGACTGTGAGCTCTGAAAAATAACAAGCCTGCAAGAGTCAGCTTGGAGATGAAACACAGGGTTCCTAAGAAGGATCTGCTAGTTCAGAGAGGGGTTTTATTACCCAAATTAAAGACTGTCATGAAATGCTCTATTACACAGTCTTGTTTGGGCACATGGTCCAACAGATCCCTGCAATTAAATATCTGATTAGTAGTAATTGTGTACAGACTTATTTATATAGTACACATATTACACAGAAGGTTACATCAGTCCCTGCCCCAGCTACAGTCTATCTCCTCTGCCACACAAACACAAAATATTGTCAGCAGCCAGTTAACCTACCAGTTTGTTTTTGGACTCTGGGAGGAAACCGGAGCACCCAGAGGAAACCCATGTGAACACGGGAAGAACATACGAACTCCACACAGATAGTACCCTGGTCGAAATGGAAACCATGACCCCAGCATTGCTAAACACAGCGCCACCCTAAAAATGCTAATATGCGCTTGATCACATGCTTACCAGACGGCTGCAGAACATTTCACCTCTTATTCAGCTCAGTAAGTGGAACATAAACCACACTCACTTTTAGGTCACATACACAGCACAAACGTGATAAACATGAAGATTAATACATTACCTGTGTGAATTCAGGCTGCCTGTCTGGTCTAGAGCCTTCATCCCGATAGCAACGGGCCACCTGGAAGTATCTGCAAATAAACAAACTATTTTCTGGTTTCGGATTCCAAAACATTTCTTTAGAAACTTGCGATTGAGGAATGCAAAGGTGACTCGGTGGACTCGTCCGGTTCCATCACTTAATCTCACATTGCTGGAGCAACGTGTGAATTGTAACCTCATTCAAAAATGCATAGAAGAAAACACCAAATAGAAATAACATCGTCTTCTTGTTATGGATTGTTGATATGGATGTTGGGATACAACTGGCAGATTACATGAAATGAGAAGACGAACTAGTGATAGTTGCTGAACTACTGGGTGTTTGGGAATTGCTCAATTATGAAACCTATCTGGTCAGAAATGAATGAACGCATTTGTATTGAATTTGGGTTCCCTAATGTTTGCTCCTTGTCTGCAGGGAATAACTAGAGGGGCCAGTAAAAAAAATGGATGCAAGGGGCTCAAACTGGAGGGGCGGAGCCATGCACCACTACCTTTTACTAGGTGGTAGTGCAGGTTCAAGATATATTTACTGCGTGTGACATTTTCTTTTTTGGCGATAACAAAATTGACCTTGATATTTTTTGTTCTTCATTTCTTCTAGGAGGACCTGGCCCCCGCAGTGTTAATATATCTTACTGCTTCCATGCTGCCCACTCTCACCTGTCCAAACCACCAACCATAAGAAGCTGTTTAAACTGCTGCGGGCTTTGGGGTAAGGAGTAAAACTTGCCATGTTCCTGGGTTGGCACCACAAACTCCTTGGCACCCTAACAACAGAAACAAATCAATAAGTTCTAAAGATTTTACAAAATATCAGTGAAAGTTAGAAATTCCTCTAATATGATAACTGAATATAAAAGCTTTAATATTTATATTCAAACACATTTACATTTTCAGTTAAAGCACTGGAAAACATATGTGCAATATTTACCTAAAATACAATTCACCAATACACACCTGAGCAACTTATAAAGCATCTATCCATTCATGATGAAGAAGATCGTCAGGGACTGTGCTACAAATCAGCTTTTAGCTTTGTGGCCATTTAAAATATTTAACAAGTAAAATTAAAATTGGCAGAGTTTGGTTGCTCTGATACAGGCAATTTACTCATAGACCCTGGGGGTAGATTTATCAACACTTCTATAAAAAGGTAAAGTGCATGTGTTGCCCATAGCAACCAATCAGAATCCAGCTATCATTCCCTAGAATGTACTGGATAAATTATAGTGAAAAACTGATTGGTTGCTATGGGCAACACCTCTACATTCCCTTAATAGGAGGTTTAATACATCTACCCCAAAATGTTAGAAGTAGATTTACTGAAGCTTGTAAAGAGGAAAAGTGGAAGTTTTGTGCATAGCAAACAAAAACAATTCAACATAGATATAAACATGCACACACTTATATATAAAATAAATAATTTGCACACATTTATTTATTTATTTGTAAAACAAAATGTAACTTTAACAATTTCATTATTAGTGTGTGGAGAGGAACGATCCAGCTCGGTTTACACTGTACAGAGCCAGACAGAGATCTCCAGTACATTACTATAGGAAGACTGATACTGCGGGCAGACAGAACAACTGCACGCAAGGAGAATGCAGCTTCCAGAAATTATTATTTCTGCCTATTAGTACAATAAATGTGAAATTAATGTGTGACCTGGAGATGACGGGATTCGAACCCAGGTCTTCAGCTGGAATTATTACAGACACAGTGTACTTAACCCCAGCGCCACCGATCAAAGATAAAACCAAAGGCACTCTAGTAGATACATACCCCTGGAGTTCTTTTGAATAAAGTGGGAGTTTCAACATCCACAAACCCTGAAACAAAGAAGAATGCAATTATTTGTTGGTGTTGTATAAATAAAATATAAAAATGTGCGACAGCTCCCTCTAGTGGCATTGCAATGTATTTTGACATGTTGACCTGATTATTCACTATAGACAGTTTACACCAATATATCACACGTGATAATAATCTCTTCTGTCCAGGTTCTGGTGGTCTGGGTGATGGAGTCTCTATAAGGGTGGTAGATAAAGCTGTCGTCTAAGCTTTCATCTCCTACACTATCACTCACACACTATAGTTATTGTTTCTATGTGCATAAACTTACTTCTGTGTCTGGCATTATCCGGAGACCAACACTCACTCTGCTACACAAAAATGGAGCCTACAAAGATCACATAGGAAGCAGCGGGAGATATTGGATGATCTGCTGCCGGAGGGCTTGGGAAACCTTGCGTAGCGGACATAGAGGCTAAGCTTTAGTCATGTATTTATTTTTGGTGGGAGGGAGGGACAATGGCACATGTAACACTGAGGTAATGAACAGTTAGCATAGCCCCTTCCCATCACTTTCTATAACCGCGACACTACGATGGTACCAGTATACTGCCCACCCCTAGTTCCAGAGCAGCCTGGCATTGTATGCTCACGCATGTACGCTACAATCTACAGCAGCATTATTGCTGTTTGATTATCGCTTAGCACACAGAAATAGCACAACTTCCAAAACACATTACTACTAGGAACGACAAAAGCCATTTTATAGACATTTACTAAGTAAGTATAATGCATGACACACACACCTGTCAGTGTCAGCTTTGTAAAACATGTTGTGTAACTTCCACAACTGAAGATTTATGCCCGATACTTCAACATACAATCCTGTAATTCTTTGTTTTAATTCAGTGTGGCAGATACAGGCAGCAAATCAGCCTCATCCATTATAGATTATCATCATTGCCGACCAAACACAGGATGTAGTTATTGAACCTAATCAAATGCGTCCTTACCATGCTGGTTACACAGATATTCCCTCATCCTCATTACCATTGTGGACCTCAGCCTGAGGTTGTACTGGAGCTGTGCACTGCGGATATCCAGATAGCGATATTGCATCCTCAGAGATTCCGTTTTCTGTAAGTAGCGACCAACGGATTACACATTGCTCAGCGTGAGCCGCTACACAAACGTTAAACTTTATTTATACAGCGGGAAACAAATAACGCAGCGCTGCACAGAGACTGTTTACTCACTTACAGCCGCCATCACAATGGAGATTACAACCAAATTCCCCCTGTCACAGTCACACACACACTAGTGACAATTTATTTAGAAGCCAATTAAAAAACAAGTAATTCCACTATTTGAAAAGAACCTACATGGTTCATACCTGAACATTTCACTTCTGAGGTTTAGAGGTCATTTAACCAGACAGATTTCTTTTTTGAACAGTGGAAGGTAACTGGTGGATACGGAGGGAATCATACACATATAGATTATCCAAACTCCACCCAGGTTGGGTAGGAGACAATGCTAACCACTGTGCCATCACTCAAACAACCAATGTTCACTAGATTGGACCCTCCTTATCCTTTGTTTTCACATCTGCATCTATTTAGTCTGCCTTTTATATTCCCAATTTTATATATGCTCTCTTTACCCCACTGTCCAGCTGGTGGAGTGGTGACCCTTTACCAAGGACAACATATCATTCTGCGTCTTATTAAACTGACAATTTTACAGAACAGTTTTAGGATAGAAAAAACAAAATCACCTTTACAGGTTCTTTAATCTCAAATGGCAGCTTCTTACAGGGGTTCAGTACGTGAACTTGCTTTGCCTGAACCTCAATTGCTCCTGTGGGCATATTCTGGAAAAAAAACAAAACAAAAAAAGCATTTATAGAAGAAGGATATGACCAAACAAACGTCTAGCAAAATATGAGCCGCCACTGATGTTAGATTATTAATATTATATGTATGCTGGCTGTGCCTGGCTGTGTCTGGAAGAGACTCTAGGAATTAGAAGTGAATAAAGAACAATTATGTTGCCGCGGTTACGCTGCCTGAAATGAGGAAGTAGAAACACTCACAGGATTCTCTTGCCCAGATGGCCGAGGGATGACTGCCCCCTTCACCAGCAGCACCGACTCCAATGGGACCTCACTCAGTTTCTGCAGCTGGGAAGCATCCTGCCAAACAGAGATGAGAAGTCCTAATAAATGACTATGATGAAGAGAATAGAGCACATTCATTAACAAGTCATTCAAGGTTTCCAATTGTGCATTAGTTGTATATCAGACTTGTAGGAATAATGCACAACCCTCACGATTTTAGTCGCATACATTAGTCGCCTTTTAGGGCTAAAGGTTGCATTAAGAAGCTATGATGATGTTGCCGAGTGCCGCAAGTCATCTGAGCCGCAGGAAATAATCCACATCACCTTGTTAGATGTGCTTAAGGTCAGAGTACATAATGTATTCATTCATCAAAGCTAGGCACACACAGAGAGATGAAGTGACCAGAGTAACCAGAAGCCAGAGCTTAACAAATGATAACAGTGCAGAGTTCTTCAGTTCAGCCATCTCCTGTGTGTCCATGTGGGGCTAGGCCAGTGTTGGCTAACCTGTGACACTACAGGTATTGTGAAACTACAAGTCCCAGCATGCTTTGCCAATATATAGCAGCTTATTGCTGGAAGGGTATGCTGGGACTTGTAGTTTCCGAACACTTGAGGGTAAATGTATCAAGCTGAGAGTTTTCCAGCGGAAGATGTTGCCTACAGCAACCAATAAGATTCTAGCTTTCATTTTGTAGCACGTGCTAAATAAATGATAGTTACAATCTGATTGGTTTTTGAAACCCGCCGGAAAACTCTCAGCTTGATACATTTACCCCCTGGAGTGTCAGAGCTTAGCCAACACTGGGCTAGGCCAATACATAGCCAATCTGAGCATTTAAATGCCCCCCTGTCAAAGTAATCTCTACATGAAGTAAAGTTCATACATACAATCTCTTAAATATACAGCTCTCTCCTGAACAGCTGTTTAGCCAATGAATACATTCACATTCATTATGTAAACTCCCCTTCCCCTGATTAACAGATGAATAGGTTGTAACATACCTCATCCGGAGTAAGAATAACCTGGGTCAGCCCATGAAAATCTCGCAGTACTAGAAACTTATCATGTCTATAGAAGAGATGGATACATATTATTAGTAGGACATAACTTTCACTTAAAATGAACCGTGCACTAAATGTAAGCTGCTCCACATAGGAGAACATGTCTGCCTGAACGGATCTAAAAGTGACCAAATTGCACATCGGACCTCTGCAAAAAGTGTATTTAAAAAATTAAATTTTAATATCGGGGGCACTATCAGTCCAGTCAGAACCACACCCTCGGCCACATTTATCAACATGCCCAATTGATCACTTTGAAGCCACAGTATTGGGCCAACTGCCCACCAACCCTGCCAATATCACACGGCATGTGGCCAAATTTAGGCAAAGTATTGAAATTGTACTTCCAGAACTCTGTGTGTTCAGTGGTTTTATAGATAAGAAAACACACAACACTGATAGCAAACTGCTAGCAGCATCTACAATGTAATTAACACGAGTCTCATCAAGACAGCCAGCAAATCAGTTGGTTGTCAGGGATCACAATGAAACATTAATGTTTATTTAAATGGCTTTGATATTAGTTACAAAAGACTGACTCAAGTAAAAAGGAAAAAGTGTCAGTTCTGTCAGTGTGTCATTATTATAGATTTAAGCAGAGATCAAACAGAAAAATATTACTACAATCAGGGCTTTTTAACCAGTAATATATATAATTATATAAAACCTGGACGATTACTTGTGAATCATTGTAGAATATACACTGTAGAATATAATCCATTTGTGCAGATGAAGTCGGGCAAGTTGTTATGTACAGAGAGCCCTCATGACCATGGCTTGTGATGTGGATAATACTGATTAAATGTGTGTGTGTGTCCCTGTGCTGTAGTTTGCTAGTTTTAATGCTAGCAGTGATACATAACAACAAAAACACCACAAATCAGATAACCTGCACTCACCTCCGATACTGGAGCCAGCCGCACAGCGTCACTTCCTGCCCCACGTGCGCTAAACACAACTCCCCACAAGTGTGTGATCGGAAAGCAAAGCTGTTCAGATCTACAAGAAAAGGGTTGATCAAAGAAGAAAATAATTTGGACAGTAAATAAAAATATTTTGCTGCCAAACATAATACATTGATAGTCATTACCATGATAGATGAACTGATATAAATAACTGCAGGGCACTTCCTTACAGTAGGTACAGTAAGAGTCAGATGAGAGCCCTATTGATACCCACGGCCTAGGCAAGGAGAGCACAGTCTACAAGTCCCCAAGCATCAAGGTACCAGTGTTACAGATAGTTAAATTCTTATTGTGCAAATAAAAGAGAAAATCCAGTTTATAATCTTGTTTTAACTAGAAGTACAGTCCAAGAATATTCAGTGCAAGATTTTAACATGTGTGCCAGCTGCTCTTACAATACTGCAGTGTATAGGGGATACCATTGTTATAGTCAACATGAAGAGACTCTTTGGTTATAACAAATGTTCCCATTAAAAAAGAAACTGCATTAAAAGGAACAGTAAAGATTCAGTTACCTTGTGTCCTGCGATCCTTGTGACTTGTGGTGACGCTGGTATTGTCCCTCCTGTGTGTCACAGACAGCGAGCTGAATCCCGGTCGTCTGCTTATGAGCCCAGAGCCCATTAATAACCTTAGACCAGCACGAAGAGCCATTCACTAATCTAAATGACTTGTCAGTCTATTAAACATGCACTATCCCAGACACAGGAGCTAAAGGTGTAGTCATACAATGCCTCCTTCCCTTTCAGATCTTATTGCATGTCCTACAGGAGAGAACAGCCCATGTTAAAAACAGCCTAATATGGATCTTACTACGCAAGCATCACAACAGCTGAAAGACTAAACTGGAAAAGCACTGCCGAGTTTCAGTCTCATTTGCAGAACTAGCTAAAGACAGACTCCCCCTAATACACCATTTAAATATCTTATCCCACAAAACAAAATCTATATTTTTATCCATTTAAAAACATTGTCATGCCCCTATCATACACCAGTAAGGAACCCCACTCATCATCCCATACAATGCCTTGTGTGCTATCTCATTATGTGTGATTGGTTGCTTTCTTGTAAGTGCAGATCTGGACCGGAGTAAAGTTAATAAATGGCCAATAGTGTTTTGGGATACCTTTGTGTGTTAGAGGTCCTAGGCTGGGTTTGTCAGCATAATTTAGATATGATGAGTCTCACAGACCCTTCCAAGCGGTACAAAAAGCTCTGCTCCCAAATGTCTCAATTTATTGCAGTTGCCTGGGCTGAACAAATTAATTTATTCATTAGAAGAATGTGTCCTTTAATAAAATTCAGCATAGGTAAACAGACTAGGAAGTTTAGGAGCAGAGCATTTTGTACAAGGTGGAAGGGATCATGTTCAAGGTCTACTCAAAAAGTAAAACTCAAAAGTTGAACATATGTCAAACAGGATAGGTTAAGTGATTTAATTACAAAATAAATGAAATAGTTAAGTTTTTTCTTATTTGCTATAACATGTAATGCAGTTGTTTCAAAAAGAAATCACACAGATTTGCCATAACCAGAGCTGCGTTAATTTTCAAAGCAAATAGTAGCAATTTCTCAATTTTTGATTTATTAAAATAATAAAGCTAAAATCCAGAAGGTCAAACAGGTTCAACTTTTTAATGGTTAATTGTGAATGGTGAACCTTGAACAATGACCTTATAACACAGAAGTGTTCATCAATTGAATTTCTAAAATTGAATAATAAAAAAGTGTTAAAATACTTTTTTATTGTTTAGAAATATTTAAATGATAGCAAATATTTAAAAACAATAGTTTATGGCAAACTCTGATGGCAACGAGCCATATGTTTGAATGTAGGTCACTTGCGATTGTACCATTAATATGTTAGTGACCAGTGAACCGGTTAGAAATGTATTCTCTACTCACAGACTAAAACAGGAAACACTGCTCCATCAATAAAGTTTTGTCTTTGAGCTCTAATCAATGCGATATGATAATTAATCATACAAAACAATCTCAGACATGCAGTTGAGGTTCCCAGACACTGAATGCCAACCTGTGCCAGGACATGTATGATTCACAATACAAATCTGAAAGTTTAACTAGGACTTATGACCAAAATGAAAAACAAAACAATATAAATGAAAGACATGCATCTGGGACTATTTGGGAAATATATTTAAGTCACAGGACGGACTGTAATTAACTTTGGGGTTGACACACCACACACACCATATTTAACAATTATTTTGTTTTATTACACTATTTTAACATTGGTCATATCTGTCAGCAGATATGTGCAACAACACAAAGGATGGGAATCGCTGCTCTAAGCGTGACACCTGTGCAATTTGGAAATGTCCAGGAATTGCCTTGAGAATAACTGTAACAGATAAAAAAAAAACTAGATATGTCTGTACAGCGCTCCAGAATTAGTAGCGCTATATAAATAGCTGATGATGTAACACTGCATGAAGAAATGCCATATAATGCAGTCCTCAAGAGCTACCTACAGGCAGAGGCGGGCTGGGACAGGGGGCAGCGGCCCCCCGGGCCGCTCAGTCTTACCGCTATTAAGTCCGGTGGGTAGGCCGACCGGTCGCCCAGCCGATGCAATATTTCCGCGTAATAACGCATCAGCGCACAGGCGGCCGTATCACATGACACACGATGCGGCTGCATCACAACGACGCGACCGCATCGCGTGTCATGTGATGCGGCCGCCTGTGCGCCCCCCAGGCTGAAGCCTGCCAGCCTGCGCCTGCCTACAGGTCATGTTTTCAGGATTTCTGTCTGTAGAAACAGGTGTGATAATACTGCTGTAAGGTGTATGTAGTCACAGGCTGGCACCTACAAGTCATTTAATGGGAGCTAAACAGTGCGGTGTCACTGACACATGTCACCCGGCGTCCTTGTGGTAGCCTGTGATACAAGACAGGACCATCAAATCACACACAAAGGAGAAACAAACACTGACACCGCCTCTCCTCCCTCCACCCCCAGTACTGGTATTACACGGTACCGGCCTCTAACACCGCCAACATATAACAGTGACTTCTGCAGCCCCAGCGCAGTGACCCGGCTTACCGCAACACAGGGCGGCCATCTTTACTGAGGGCACGGGGGTGGGGCGGTGCGTAACGTCGTCGTGATGACGTAGAACGGGCGTGTCCTGCGCTGCAAGCCTCGTATCAGTCTGGGCTGCGTTCACTTCCGGGAAATGGGAAGAATTTTTGAAAAGTGTAACCGCCAAAATGGAGGAGGATAGAGCGGCGTCCGGGGAGTGAGCGGTGTCCATGCCCTGAGTCCTGCACCGTGCTCGGCGGATCTCAGGCTGGAGTGTGGGCTCCTGGACCGGTGTAAGTGTTCATCTCTAGGCGGTATATACATATATCATCACATGTAGTGTACAGACCCATCCGTAGCAGAGGAGGCAGTGGACACTGGGCTCCAGTGGGGGGTACAATTGATAGTAACATTCATTTCGGCACAAGTATGTATGTATGTATGTATATGTATGTGTGTGTGTTTTTTTTTTTTTTTTAGATTGAGTTCATGATGATTGTTGGCTTATTGAGTTGCAGTTTGGGGGGTGTGTGTACTTCATCATGACCCAATCTGTTTTTACCCATATGATTGGACCACTGTTTGTTTGTTTTTTTCATTATTATTTTGTTGTCTTTTTTTTTTCTTATTGTACTTTTTTAGGGTTGGTGGGGTTATTATTAATATTATTATCCTTTATTTGTTGGGCGCCACAAGGTTTCCGCAGCGCCTTACTTTCTTGCTTGTACTTTCTTTTGATACTATATTGGGATACATAGCGTTTAATTTGCATATTACAGGGAGATGCGTACAAATAGACTTGGCCATACTTTTGCTGCTGGTTATTTTTACACAGTTGGTGAAATACCACAGATATATTGCCTTTTGTGTTATTGCTAGTGGCAATAGATACATGGCATGTTGGAGGTTGTCGCAAAGTGTCCTAATGTGATTTTTGTTATTTACACTTTTACTCAGCTTTTACATAATTTTATTTTTGTTTTTTTTATAAATCACAAGGGCGAACCTTTTTATTTTCAGCATGCTAATAACACTAGATTAGCATTGTTTATATGCCATTAAAATAGGGAAGCACAAGTGCGCATACAGTGTTTTATACTGTAGTTTCAAAGTAACTAGAAGCCAAAGGTTAGCTTTGGAATGCTCATTTCTTTTTGGCATTTGTGTATGTGTTCCAAAGCCTTGCTGAATTATGGAGCAATTGCCTAATTGATAGGGAAGAGGTACTCTGAGTATCACAGCACTTGTCAATAACTGACAGTTGAAAATGATGTCTATTTTTTTTCATTTTGCACAGGCTATGCAAACACCTACTGAAGGGGTGTCAACCCCCAAAAGGAGGTCATCAACAAGAGGCAGCGCTCAATATCACAGCTCTAGATATCCTCCTGGAAGCTTAACGTCTACTCGTAGACGCTCTTCATTCCGTCTCCTATCCAAGCGGAAGATTCCACAGAGCACGCCTTTGGTGGTAGGTCCTTCTTAGTTTTCACTGTACTTGCAAAATTAAACCTCTATCTGCAGCTGGCTGTTCTGTAGATCTTCCAGTACCTGTACACCATGGCTTTTCTAGTGATGCTGTAGAATAGGTAAATATTTTTAAACATTTTATTTTTCTTGTTGTGTAAATGATGCTTACATAAATCAGGTTGTCAAATGTTGATGCTCAACTAAAAAAACTGGATACAATATCAAAAAATTGATTCTAGAGAATGATCCACTTGTTAAAAATGACATTGTCTTGGTTGATTGAAAAAAATAAAATAATATATATATATATATATATATTATTGTAATTCTAAACTAACAGATAGTTTGGTATGGGTGAAACATGCCCTAAAACTTCTCTTGGAGAAAAATAAAGTATGTATGTGTGTATATATATCATATGGGCCCTGCTTCACTTTTCTTTCTAGAATTGGGTATTCATTTTAATTAAGCTTAATTTTTTTAATGCAAAAGCATAAATAATGCACGATAAAGCCTAGAATATCAAACATATCTTGTGTTAGTAGTTCAGTTGATAAGGTCAATGATATAAAGAGAATTACTGGATACCATGGTTTTGAATTTCAGCAAGTTGTGACCTTAAAGAAGCAACCTTAACTCTAGCTACCAAAATCTAGGTTAGCTTGCAATTTTGTTTACAGTGCTGTTTAAAAATTGTAGATGTGCTGTATAAAAATGAGCAAATAATTTATAGCCTGCATGACTGATAAAATATTCATATAATTGTCCTCTCCCATGCAGAATAGATTTATCCAGCCTTCTAAAAAGGAAAAGTGGAGGTGTTGCCCATCACAGCCAATCAGATTCTGCTTATCATTTATCTAGTACATTCTAGCAAATGCTAGCATTTGATTGGTTGCTATAGGAACACTTCCACTTTTCCTTTTTAAAAGGTGTGATAAATCTATGGCTGAATTCTGCTCTCGCTTCAAATTTCACAAGACATTAGTACATGATGATGAATATATCGAAGATGTGATGTGTAATTTTATTGTGATTTCAGGAAACTCTTGACCCAGCAAAGGCTGCTCTGCTTCTCCACAAACAATGGAACCTGTACAGTGTCACACCAATGCATACGTTCTCATACACCAAACTGAAAGACTATTCCAGACATCTGTCTGCCCACATAGCTGCTGAGAAGCAGAAGGGTTTTGCCATTGAGGTGGGCTCAGAGCTGAACCTAAAAGCCATGTTTTCCTCTTTACCTGGGCTGAAGGGGAAGGACGGAGATCCACTCGCACTACTTGTTCAGGTGAGATGATCAGCAATCCACAGAGGTCCAAACATGCAGCGATTTGGGTGTCGCACGTGGTAGTTTTAGACCAATTTGCTGAGTGTGTGGGTCTAACATGACCAGCTAACCCAATCAACATAAGGATTGCCTGTTAATCCATTTGATCAATGACCACTTTCTGACCATGCGCCTGGTCATTTGCAGACACGTTAATTAGGCCCAATGTGACCATATTGTTTGACCTGAGCTCTTGGAGACATGATCAGTCCAATTTGGTAACCAACAATTGTGCCTTCATTTATAGTCTTTGGAGAAATAGATCGAAGCCTAACTTTAGGACTGAGCAAATGTCCTCTAGCCAGATCCAAAAACTAATATTGCTGTAGTCCACCTGTTGTGGATCTATGGGAAATAATCTGCAATAGTAGCTTTTAAAAAGTTCATGTCCATATATTTGTAGACTAGACGTTTTGCACCACAGTCCATGCTCACTGCCTTGTTCTAAAGCTGCCAAATGCAGGTAGCTGATTGGCTGCTGCTCTTAAATCACATCTGCATCTCGTAAACAGTCATTGAAGATGAGGGGTTGGTAATTCTGTCAGCTGTACTAGAATAGTCACACTTCCTGCTGCATGTTTCAAATGCGATTCCCTCACAAGTGTTATAATATATTTTTTTTGTTATTTATTCCCACCACCACTATGGCAGATTTCATCCAAACCCCAATTCTCCAAGGCGGGTGCAGAAGACAAGATTGTGTGGACAGGATGGTTCTGTGGGACGTATACAGAGCATGATATACTGGAAGTGTTACCAGAGACTTTCACTTGTCTACCACTATTCCTAATTAATGGGGCGGAGACGCTCACAGCTATAGTTGGGACCTGGTTCCAAAGCAGCTTTGACTGTTGTTTCGGTAAACTGACCATAAGTTCTCGGGATCTCGCGTGGTTGACCGCCATGTGGACTGGTTATGAAGTGCATGGACACGTACCCACTACCGAGCTTGTTTTCTCTGTGCCAGTTGAGCCACACATGGACATCTCTTTTGCCATCCACCCAGAGGATTTCAAGACTTTGTGGAATAATATTCACAAATCTGTGGATGAGGTGACGGTAGAGGAAATAGACAATCTATTCCAATGTCTATATTCACATTTCTTCAGACACTTTAAAATCCACTTATCAGCAACACAGCTTGTAAAGGTGACAGCGTCTGTGGCTGCCGCACATTGTGATGGCAAAGTAAAGGTGAGTGATCTTACTTGTGGGAACATGTCCTGGTGTCATCCTGAAGCCTCAATGATGCACACATTTATTTACTTTTACATACTGTATCTTTTACTCACGAAAATCCTCCATGACAGGGACGACCGGATTCTACCAGACAAAATGATTTAAGGTGTCTAGATATTAATTTGCAATCCTTTTGGGTCTACACAATATGTTGTTTGGCAGACAGTTGTGTTAGACATAATTGGTGGCAACTTGCAGTGTGTGTACATCTAACGGTGTTGGTGCAGTCAGACAAAGTTCTAATGTGATCCATAGGCATCCTGGCCAAACGTTCACATTTTGGAGCAGATCTGACTGCTTGAGGTCTGCCTATGTTTACACATTAAGCCATTGGGGTCTGATCAGACAAATCAGTAAGTCAGCTTGTCTTTTAAAGTAGCCAACAAATCCATGTGCTCTTGATAGTTTTATACATTGCACTGAAACTATAGTAATCATTCAGCAGTTAAATTCTATCTGCCTAGTATAAGTTTGTCAATGAAAGTAAATGTTCATTTAGTTGCTGTGGTTTTTAATACCTGATTTAATCTGGTCACGTGGTGGTAAATTTACATCCTTATGTGATCACCTTTGGAGCACGGAACAAAAGGAAATGTTCATCTTTCTCATCCCTCTGAGGATATATTACATCACCATGCTCATCTTCAATCTACTGTGCAGAATTACTGGCACTGTTGGATGTAAGCTGTATTCACCACTGCTATGACCTCACCTCCTGCAAAGGTGTTTGTGTGTTTTTGCCTCTCATTGCATAAATTAGTATTGACAAGTGCAGAAACAATGGGCTTTGAGTTTATTACAATACTGAATTAAAGTTGAAAGGGGTAGTTGACTACATGGGCAGTTTAGTGCAGTCCTGGAGGAATGACTTGGAGAGACACTAAGGGCTAGATTTACTAAGCTGCGGGGTTGAAAAAGTGGGGATGTTGCCTATAGCAACCAATCAGATTCTAGCTGTCATTTTGTAGAAGGTACTAAATAAATGAAAGCTAGAATCTGATTGGTTGCTATAGGCAACATCCCCACTTTTTCAAACCCGCAGCTTAGTAAATCTAGCCCTAAATTTGTTTTACAAATTTTGGACAGATTTTGTGACTTAATCACTGAAATTCGGCCAACTTTCAGAATGTGCTCAATCAATTTGCCTGTCTCTGCAAATGTTGCATATTCTGTGTGAGCGTTAATGATATGCAGTAGATTGTAAGACTAGTCCTCCGAGCATTACTGGTAGAAGGTAATATAGGTTGCAGAGACCTACGTGACTGCCTAAATGTCCTCTGTAAAGTGATGCTTAACATGAAGGCTCTATATAAGGAACTGCTAATTAATGTGTCTCCCAGTTATGTTGTAAGCCGCACTCTAAATAGCGCAATGACTTGGTTACAGCGGCCTGTGGTACGTAAGGAGGAGGGGGAAAGGGGGTGAGACAGCAAATGATAGGTACACAGAAAGAAAGGGGGGGGGGGGAGAAAAAAAACCTACAAAAGGGGGTTACAGACCAACACTAACCTCCTTTACTTTGTTAATGTATTAAAATAATATGGGGGGAGCTAAAGTAACAATGACCACTGTAAAACCTATAGGACTGGTCAAATCCCAGTGGTGGAAACAGTTTGTAATTCTTAACTTCAAGGGCCCTACAATCGAAATTAATTCACTCCTAAGACTAAGCCATATATGTAAAAGTTACAAAGCTCCAAGAGAACCAACCATTGTTTTGATTGGGTTAACATTTGATGTGAGACAGCAATGCTAGCCACTGTGCTGCCTGCATATCACTGAGGCCATTGGATTCTGTTCCGACCACGGTACTCTGGAGTTTGTATGTCCTACCCGTGTTTGCGTGGGCTTCTCCCCACAGTCCAACAAACTGGTAGCCTGATGTTCGTGTGGTATTTAGACTAACGTGGAACAGTGTCTGGTGTTTTAGCGACCAAGATGGCTCAACTTGTTAATGTTTTATGAGCAATAGTGTCTAAAGTGATGGCAAAGGGTAACAGTGGGCAGTGCTGCATACTGCAGTGTCTTGATATCTGCATTAATTTGAAGATGGGCAACTGCAGGTCAGCTGACTGCAAATTTCAGCCTGTGGTGTGAGCTGCCAGCTTCATCAACGACCCAATGAGAGCTCCACATAGCAGGAGATCATATGTATTACAGTACATAGAGCACTCCTCACACCAGCCTGCGAGTTCAGTGGTGTATAGAGCACAGGCAGTAGTGGAAGATGATATGGTCAGATGAATCTTCACCATGTTCTCAAGAAATGGCTGAGTACGTGTGGTGCCTACATATTACACATCGTTTACACATTCACGTAAGTTTCTCCCACCTTATTACTGCAGGATCTCTTGCTGGAACATGCAGTTGAACATAGGTTTCCTATAGTTAGTGATGCGGGTTATATCCTTCTGAAAAGAAAAGCAGCAGGACTCTGAAGCTTCAAGGTTTTTGCTATTATCATACATGTCTGATTTTATAGGTGTATCTCTTACTGTCTTGATCCTGAGTGATTGTGTTTACTTATGCTTATTAGTCTCATAGCTACTGATCTTATGATCATTGACTTATATTTCTTGCCTTTACTCTTGCATCAGCCCTAAATTATTGTGTATATGTGCTTATTATATTGGTGTTGTATATACTTATTTAAGCAGTTTTCATACATGTGCATTCATAGGAAGTGGTCCTGGTATCTAGCAATAATGGGATATGGTGTACAAATTCAACTTGCATTTCAGCCTGTTAAACCTATAGGGGTTCTTGCCTAAATGTAAAGAGGGCCTTATACAGTGAGGTGGTAGTACTTATCCCTAATTCCTCCAATAATACATTCTAAGTCCAAGCAGCAGAAATCCAGCTTGGCATTGGCAGCCCTGCACTGTTATACAGCCGCTGAGCACTACTATAGAAGCAGTACATAGTTGTTTTTAAATATAATATGTCAATGGTTTTTGTTTTGCTTTTGTAGGGTTGGGAGGGCTGGTATGTAAATGCAGTTTAATTGTATTGAAATTGCATATTATGCCTTTGTTAGATTTTTCCCTTTCATCACAGAGTACCTCTGCTTTTTAAGAGGATGAAGCTTATCTGTGTGCTCGGGCCCCTTTTCCACAGTACTTGTTTAAGAAGAAAACTTAGCCCCCCCCCCCTCCAAAAAAAAGAGGGTGGTCAATGGGCACTTTGAGTTTGGATGAGGGGTTAGAAATATTCCGAAACCCTGGCATCTGTCTGAATCAGTCCTGTATATAAACACATGTAGTACTCTGAACGTGAATGGAATAATATAGGTGTACACCATGATACACTGGTTAACAAGTTTCAATAAAACAAGTGACTGGTTGTTCTGCATTGGGAAGGTATTAATACAGAGAGAAAATATCAGGAGTAGCTTTCTTATGGCCTAATATGCTTGTATACAAGTAAATGCATCCATCTACTAGAATAGAATGCTAACCCTAATGGCCAAATTATAATGCAAAATGATGTATCACTTTCTTAGTGTTTGCTAGTAGGTTTGAGCTATTCTTGCTGAATCAAACATTAGTGTTTCCATGTTTCAGCTGTACTGTATAGTAACATTTGAATAAGGTATCTCTCAAACAAGTGACAGGGCAAGCACAGTGGTTAGCATTGCTGTCTCGCAGAGCGTGGTCATGAGTTTGATTCCAACCAGGGCCTTATCTGGGTGGTGGTTGTATGTTCTCCGTGGCAGTGAATGATAAATATTCTCTGTATAGAACTGCGTAATATGGTGACACTATATAAACAAACAAAATACATGATCTACACTTGCCATAATTTCACTAGTGGGACATATATGGCTTCTATTTTCTTATATCCCAATTACAGCATCCTCTATTTCCATCTCAAGTAGGATTTTGTTTTTGAACGGGTATAAAAATAAGTGTAATGTTTTTCTAACTGTATGGATTTCCCTTCCATTTCCTCTATGTAGATATGATACTTGGCAAGAGCAGTTGTACAGACCTATGTTTTCATTTCAGACATTTCGCAATTAATGTGTCCTTCAGTTTCATAACTTATATAATAGAGGATTGGTGTGTAGCCAAGATGTAGTTCATGTTGTGCATTATTAAACTTAATTTACTGTGCGAACAGATGTTTAAGTTACAGGGCTTGTGCGGTTCTATTCATTCCTCATCCTTTCTTATTAATTTTTCTTTTTTTTTTTTTCTTTTAGACATTCTGTAAAATTAGTTTTGCATATTTTAGCTGCAGCCAAATCCTCTTGCTTCCCACTGGAAACATGTCACCCCTTCTCTGCATTTATTGTGTGTGTGTGTGTGTGTTATGTCGCATGCATGGAAAATATATATTACATCTATCGCAGACCAGATCTATTCACTAAACTATGGGGCACATGGCTTTTTGTGTAAGACAGAATGCCCTTCTCGTGCCCTTCACCTCCCCTCCCCTATATCACCCCTTTCTTCCAACTTCGCCAAATCTCCCCCCCGTTCTTTCTTTGTCTGTTTCTTTTGTGAAAAAATGTTTTATTGTGTCATTATACTATTTAGAACACATGCCTGTTGAAAATAAAATTGCGATTATTTAATCTATTTACATATTCATGGATTTTTGGGATATCTTGTAATGAATACATTTCCAAGGGAATGAGTCTCAATCTTACGGGTTTTTAAAAAAATGTTGTTGTTTTTTTGTTTGTTTTTTTTTTCTCCTTCTCTAGTTCTTCAGCAAAGACTATCTTGTACGGGTGCTTGGATTTCTCACAGAGTTGGCAATAAACAATATCCAGTATTAGACCCTGCACAGACTGTCATCCAAGAGACTCTGTGGCATCTCCTGTCTATCGGCGTACACAGACCACCGTGTACAGAAACATCTACTTTGGAGGCTAAAGATGTTACATGTTTGAAATGACGCTTCCTACATTAGTTGTCATGTTTCATTACAGACCCATGTGATACCAGTTATGTTCCACAGTGTGGAAGTACAGTACAATTGTTATCTCTTGTGCCATATGGAGGTTACACTGGATGTTTTTCCATCATGTCAATGAATTAAAATAGCACTTTTGTTGTTTTTATATTTTAATCTTGTTATTACAGTAATGTCAGTTCCTGTTTGTCAAATAAAGCTTTTTATAAAAAAAAAAAGTCCGCACACCAATTACCTCCTTGACAGTGGGGGTTGTTTCCCAGAGTCAGCGTCTAACACTTGTTGCCATGGAGAAGAGCACAAACTACAGTCCGAGGGATTGCTGCTTATTGGATTAGACACTTAGAATTTGGTAGTCAACAATGTAATCTGCCTGCTGATGCATTCTGGGCCTTGTAGTTCTATACCAGCCCAGGAGTTATATGATGCCTAACCCAGAACCAGTCTGTCATTGTAATATGCATTAAGAGGTTTGTTAGGAGTTTTTTTATGTGTTTGTTAAAAGTAGTTACAGCTCTAACATTTCAGCTACATTAATGGACAGTTCAGTAGTGTTCATGTTTTATCTAATAGTTCACTTTGAGTTGAGCTGTACTATACTGGTGGGCAGCATGATATGGAATTTAGTCAGTGAAATGTAGGGGCGATGTGCATCCATTGACATCAATAGAAATCCCCAAACTATTATTCTCATCTCATGTCTCGCCTGCTACAACCCCTTCTTTCTGGCATTTCCATCATCCATCTTTCCCTGCTTCAATCAACACTAAGTGCTGTGATAAGACGGAGCTTCTTCTCGCTGCTCCAGGTCTGCAGCACCAGCCTGCAAATCCTTACACTGTCTGCCCATGTGTTATAGAATCCAATTCAAATGACGCATCCGCACTTGCAGAGCCCTCAACAACTCTGCATTGTCATACATCTCATATCAAAAAGCTCCCCCTGTCCCAAGCTACACTCTGATCTAGACTCGCTCTTGTCCAAGCTGTGCCCTTTTCCTATTAGATTGTAAGTACTGTCGTGAGCATGGCCCTCATTTGTTTTCATGTCTGGATTTAATGTCTACCTTCCGTGTCCCAGTTTTCCCTATTGTGTGGTGCTGTGGAGCCCTGTGCCATCCTACAAAGCAGAAACAATAATAATGTACCATTTCAGCATACAGTCTCCCTGCTGAAGTCATGACCTGCATACTAGGGAATGGGAAAGGAGCAGGTGACAGGTTTCTTTCTTAATGCCCATCTTTGAAATGATAGAGGCCCCATCATTGTAACCTGAAATACTTGACCCTAAGACCACAGGCTTCATAAAGGAGAATGCAAAGCTTAAGACCAAGTATTGAGTGGAACATACTATGATAATGTGGTGTATTGGTTATCTCTGATGGTCCATTCACACAATCTGCCATGATTCCAAAGTCTGCAATGGTTCATGCTGTTGCTGCTCCCCAGGTTGTCTTACATTATCTGTTTCAAACTTTTAATGCTTATAAAATACAAAAATGACTCCGAAGGGCTTATTTATTAAAATGTGAACATCACTGGATGCAGCAGGAGCCTGGTCTGTTTAGGCAGCTGGGGGTACAATACAGGCAAACATGCTAGACATAGATTTGTTATTAACTGAGTTGTATGCCACACTCCCCTGACCCCCCGTTATGTTTACTAGATTCCAACCACTAGGCCAGGACCCTAAGATACTGTATGTATTGAGAGGGTTATTACACCTAAATTGCACTGGAAGCAGTGTGCTGGGAGAGGAAATAAAGGGATTACAAGGAAAATGGTAATAATGGAACTGTACTTGCAACTAGGTATAGTTTTGTAACATAAATATTGTATACATTCTTCCCCAAAATAATTACTTTGGGGGTAGAATAAAGGAAACCAACATTTAAAAAAACAATTGGAGCTTTGTATGATGAGTTCTGTTCTGACACCGCAGCTTGTGAAACATTGTATTTTCCTGCTGCCTGTGACCCTTTCAAAATGATCCCAAATAATAACACCTCTTAATTTCAAACCTTTCTTGTGATTACTTAAACCGAAGTGATTTGTAAGAACTATTCGGGTTATTGGCGTGCGTTACTTTGCACACAAACTACTTGAATTCCATCATTGTATATAGTTCATGTTGTAACTAACCTGCTGGCTGGTGTGTTACTTATATAAAGTACGATGTTCACAGTTTCGGTCAAGGATTTTTTTTTTATTCTTTTTTTTATTGAAAATGTAATTGCTGTACAATTGTGCCACAAATAAATATATGTAAAGTACAAAATAGAATTGCTGTGATAAATATGCTGTGTGACGAATCTGATGAAAGCCGCAGGTAACGGTGCTTCCGCTCACTGTGCCTTATAAACCAGCTAATTATCCATAATATATATACACACACAACTGCATACGGTACTTACTGGCCTTTCTTCTCTATGGCAGAGAGCTACTGATCTTTCCTTGCACTATGCCAGTGTTGGCTAACCTGTGGCACTCCAGGTGTTGTGAAACTACAAGTCCCAGCATGCCAATATATAGCAGCTTATTGCTGGAAGGTATACTGGGACTTGTAGTTTCACAACACCTGGAGTGTCACAGGTTAGCCAACACTGCACTATGCCATCCCTCACCCTGCTATAAAACAGGGGTCATGAGAGCAGCAATGAGTTAATGTATTATGGGGCTCCTGTAAGTCAAGGCACCCCAATATTAAAGGATTATTTAATTCACCATTTGGCACATACAGTACCATTTTTTGGCACATACAGTATAAATGTCGTGTACCAGATGGAGTCTTGGGGATAAATTCAAGAGTTTCCAGTTGGTTTGAAAAGAGGAGATGTTGCCTATAGCAACCAATCAGATTCTAACTGTTATTTTGTAGAATGTAATAAATAAATAACTATAACCTGATTGGTTGCTATAGGCAACATCTCCACTTTTCAAACCCACCGGAAACTTGCAGCTTGATACTTATACCCCTTAGTCTCTAACTTGCAGAAGTAAGGAGAGGGTCACTCATTTTGGGGATGGGGAATTTCCGCTTTCATTTTTGGTGACCTAGTCCTCGTATACCCCATCTTTTAGAATGGAGAGAGAGGTTTACAGACTCACTAACATATTGTTAACATACAAATTCCCCACAGCAAGTGAAAAAATGTTTCCTCATTCAGTGACGCACACGGATGGAAAGGATTCACCTTGTAATGGTCAGGGAAGGACAGACTCTTCAGTTGATGTTTATGCAGAATAAGTGTTTGTAAAAATAATAATAAAAAAAAAAAAGATAAGTAACTCTTACTACTGCTTTATAATGTGGACTGTACAGCGTAGCTACTTGTATTTGTTCTTCACAGTACAATAACAATGTATATGTACATACTGTAAGTAGTAGTTCAATTCAAAACTGAATGAACCATCTGTAGTTATTGACCATATGTTTGTGTATAAAGTGAACCCATCTCCTTCACAAAGTGGAGGAGGTCTATTGGTTTACCAAGCCAATATTCAAATATAATGCAAATTGGCTTAGGCCACAACATGGCTTCCATCCACTGTGCAGGGAACGGGTGCACTTAAAGAAAAGAAAAATCAACGTTTCACCTATAGTTAGAATTTTGGTTGTTCTCTGTGTTTTTGTTCTGGCAACAAATAGCAATGGCTGCTGCTCCTTTACCACCCTTTGGGTTTAAGACCACACAGGTGTTATCAACGGGATAGGCCCCCAGAGTGTTAGATGTGCGGGAATAAGCGTTACAGCCAGTCAGCGTCCAGCCTTCGTCACATGACACGGTCACCTGCAATGCCAAACATGGAATCTTTGTCACATACAGTATAAACAATACAGTAACTCAGGACAACAGTACAATTTGGAGACACAAGTAGAGGGGGGTTTGCAAACCACATTAGGCTTTCAAATAAACTTTTGTCATGTTAAGTAACGTAATATGTTTTGCAATAAATGTTGACTGGTTGCTGATAATTTGTGTTGTACGTTACTATCTCTGACCTGTGTAAAAACGTCCAACTAGTGCAAACAGTTATAGCGTAATTTGAAAACTGACGTCTGTATTTTATTTATATATTTAGTGCATTTGGGGTGCTGGTATATTCAAAATCTCAAAAATAAGAATAGTGCCCAGCCTTAATTTGAATGCTGAGGATTATGGGGTCAAATGCCTCCATTGATACCAAAAAGACCATTTAAAATACCCATCAATTCCCTTCGGCAGAAGTAGCCTGTTCATTTAGATACAGGGAATTTACATGGGCCAGTGTGCATATTTATATACCGTACCTAGAAGTTATCTTGCCTTCAAAAATGTTTTGGTTATTAAAATGCACTTGTCACCCAAATTCATTAGAAACAGGAATGTTATGTGCTGAACTGATATACCTGAGATCGCAGCCTTCAAAACTTCAATTCACTAGGTATTAGTGGTTGTACTGAGGGACACTAGAGTACAGTCCACAACAATATGGCTGCTTCCTATGCACAAGCAGTGGGTGCACTTTAAATGCAAACCACATAGAAAGCATTTATCTATATAGCAGCACTTTACTCCGCAGTGTCTTCCAATTGGGAACAAACACATTAATAAAACAAGACTGGGTAATAACAGACAGAGAGGGCCCTGCTCACCAATTTATAGATTGTAGGGGTGAAATTCTGGTTAGGGGGAGACAAATAAAATAGTCAATGGAGGAGATGAATGAAAGTTTGTGCAGTGTCTGGTGTGAGCGGTGTACATTCTGGAAATGTCTTGGATGTATGTAACAGGATTGTAATACTGATTAGATGAGAGGAACCGTTCTGAAAGTCTGTTAGGGCGTTTCTGCTGACTGGTGGAAATATTATCTTAGTTTTTGAAAGATTGAGATGGCAGAAAGACATTCAGAAACGTGGCCTAACGCAGATGGAGAAAGATCCAGAGTGGACAGATAAATGTGTCGTCCACATAGAGGTGTTACTGAAACCCAAAGTAGATTATTCATTATCTAAGAGAAGTGGCGTAATCAGAGAAAAGCAGAAGGTCTAGGAACAAACTTTGTGACAGAGGAAGCATAGAGGTTGGTGGACACAGAGAAATGGACACTGAAGGAGTGGTTTGATAGGTTGGATGAGTGAACCAGGATAGGATAGTGTCCCGAAAACCTAGAGAAGTAGCAGTCGTATGAGAAGTCAACAGTGTTGGATTATTATTATTATTATCATCATTTATTTGTTGGGCGCCACAGGGTTTTCGCAGCGCCTTACATAATACGAACAGTAGACCATACAGGGTAAAACATCACAGAACAATAAACACTAAGTACCAATGCTTCGGAAACTCCGGGCAGACATATGGAGTGAGGGCGGAGCAGAAGAGTCGGTATGAAGACAGGAGGGGCCCTGCTCATGCGAGCTTACATCCTAAGAGAGGGAGGACAAAACAGGCACGAAGGGTGGAGGTGATGCAAGGGAGAAAAAGGGACCAGGGGAGAGGAGGGAGAACAAGCAGAGTGGATGAGGGGTTAAGTGGATGGTTGGTAGGCTTTCAGGAACAGGTGAGTTTTGAGTGCCCGTTTGAAGGAGCACAGATTAGGAGCGAGACGGATGGAGCGAGGGAGGTCATTCCAGTGCAGGGGGGCAGCTCGGGAGAAGTCTTGGACTCGGGAGTGGGATGCAGCAGAGAGGATCAGGAGGATTAAAAGGGAGTAGTGGCCTTTAGGTGTAGTAGGGATCAAATCATTGACCCCCCTTAGTAAGTGCATTCTCTGGTTTGTTGGGGAAAAAATCCTGATTGAAGAGGGGCCAATAGATTGTTTGAGAAAAAGAAGAGTCTCAAAACGATTGAGCTGATTGTTGCTGGGGAAGAGGACACCATTCATATCAGACCTTGTCCTTGAATTACAAAGCAATATCTTTGGCAGTGATAGCGTTGGAAGTGGTTGGTATAGGAAGATATTTAAATATATTACAGATATTTGGGGTTAGAGATTAGAAGTATATTTGATAGTATATTATATTAACAATACTTTTACCTTGTCTGTGAAGCCCACTGGTGAATGCTCTCTGACTTTGCAGGAGATACTTGGAGCGTGACAACACAGAGCGTGAGAGGTGATCTCGCTTTTACCCATACAAACAGGATCTCTCTCCCCGATGCTGTGGACTGGCTTCACGTGGTCACTGAAATGGCCAGTCAGAGAGTGGGAGCTACAGCCTGGGGAAAATAAAGAACGTGATAATTTGTATTAGTATATGTAAAACTATTTGGTCTGGGGTAGTGACTTGCAGAACATTGACAGGTGAAGTACCTGTCAGGACATGGTCCTCCTCTGTGCAGCTGGCAGTGGACATTGTATTTTCATTGTTAGGGGTACTTGCATTGACCTGGCAGCTTGCTTTTGGCCAAACACAGCATCTAGCGATCGCATACACTCCATCGCCTCCGAATGCGTTGTGCGCAGTGCAGATTTTCTTACCTTCCTTATCCTGTATATTTTAGAAAGACAATGGAATGACTGTAATATACTGACAGTGCAGCGTTCATTCTATACTTAGGTTGAGCTGTCTGTGTACCCTTGAATGTTCTTTATGGGAGGCACAAACTAAATGCTGGAAAAGGTGCTGACCCTAAAAATGTTTTTTAAAAAATATCCAAGTAGTGTTTTCTAGCTGCTAACATCTGTCCCCATGTCCTAGGCGTACTGACATAACAATAAACGTACTGTACAATGGATCCTGTAGCAGTGACCCATGTACACAGCTTAAATCACAGTGATCAGACGCACCCGGTTGGGATGTGGTGTAGCCAGGCCCGGCGCTCCCATTAGGCAAGGTTAGGCACTTGCCTAGGGCGCCGGCCTCTGGAGGGCGCCTGGAGGGCGCCACAGAACTGGAAATTAATTTTAAAACTGTGCGGCGACCGCTGATCATACCTGTCATGGCCGCCGCACAGCATTCAGATGCCTGGGGAGGGGGGGATGAGGCTATTGCTCACCACCGCCGCCTCTCTGCTCCGTCTCCTCCCCTCCACTCATTAGTGTCAGTGAGTGGAGGGGAGGGGACGGAGCAGAGAGGCGGCGGTGGTGAGACAAGGTAAGAAAAGACGGGGCGAGGGGGGAGGAGGGCGCCGATTTTTGTGGGGGGGGGGGGAGGGGGAGGGCGCCGATTTTGCCTAGGGCGCCATGGACCCTAGCACCGGCCCTGGGTGTAGCCAACACCACAAACATACTGCTGCATCAACTTATGGTTGACTAAATAGTACTAAGTGTGAAACATTTTCAACTATAGACTATCATTAAAATATGGCAATTCCAGAAATTATTATTAACATAACACAATTTCATTTTGGGGTTTAAATCTACTTTAGTAATGCAGAGGTGAACTGAGCATGAGCTGTTCCTTCCATTGTAAAGCCTGTTATCATGTGCTCCTACCTCTACTTGTTCCCCCTTCCTTTTGCCATTTCTAGAGAAGCTGGAGCAGCTGAACATCTCCTCGTTCCCGGTGCACTGGGCTGAGGTTATCGCTGTGCGGGCAAAACCCGATGACTTCGACCAAACTGTGCGACATAAAAGCTGCTCATCTAAGAGGAGACACAAGAACATGTTACAATGCGCAAATCTGTGACCGCTGCAGCTTGAGGACTGTTTAAATAACTCATATTATACCAAGTAGATTTCACAAATCCCTTGTCTTTCTGCTCTGATCCTGATAAACATGGAGAACTGTGCTATGTGATGTTAACACTAATGTCCATGCATAGCTATACATATGCTGGTGGAGCAGACTTTGTTGTGGTGATCAGCGCACCATGGCACAGACTGACGGTATTCACAGCTAATGTAATCAAAGCTTTATCAATACGTAGGGTAGATCTCTGCATAATTATAGGGTTACATTAGTATTGATCTATAACACTAAGGCATCACTTGTCTATATGGATATATTCAGATAGTAGCCCAGATTGGAAGCTACTGAAGATGTGCATAATGAACATGCCATAATTAATCCTTTGCAGTGCTTGGTATTAGTGCACAGTACCACCCCTATAGTACCTTCATTTACAATGTTATTGTGTTATAGTTGCGTGACAAAACAAATTCAATAAAGGGATGTTGCAGAAAGATTTTGCAAAAGGTTTGGGGCATAATTTTAATAGAATTCTGGTCATATATCTTCCACTAGTATCTAGTTATGTCCCTGTATAAATGTATGAGAGACAATATACCAAGTACAACAATGTAGCACCTGATGTGTTTCATGTTTTTTACATTTAGCAACTTGCCGTTAACTAGTTTCACAGGTAATCCGGCGACCCGGTTAGGAGTGATGAGTCTCTGGTTATCGGGGAACCAGGCTTCATTGATGACATTCTTGGTGGAGAAACGGATAAGTCTCTGTCTTAGCTCTGTCACAGTCAGGTCCTGCTTGCCGTTCAGTATCATAGCCGCAATACCTAAAACAGACCCAGTGTTACCGTGGTGATTGACTTATCCAGAAACTGCTGACAACATTGTGAAATCATATCGTATGTACGACAGTATAACTAATAAAGTATAATCTTGATTCATGGTAATACAAATAAGCCTTGTGTCGTTGTTTAATAACATTATCAAATAAATATTAAACTTTGGTTTGGTGAAAGTGGATGAAGGTGAGAAAACAGTTAATGTTTTAAAATATGGTTCACAAAGCACACGAGCTCTATGAAATGAGCATATAAAGAACTTCGAGAAGGGAGACTGAAACGATTTTGGAGCAACAACTGTGTTCTGTGATGGACAGATGGTAGCCCAGATTTCAGTACTGTATTACACCATCTATCTGTCTTATTATAAAATGAACAGATTCTTGATATGACAGTGTGGCCGTCCATACCTGCGACATGTGCTGCTGCTTGAGATGTTCCACTCTTAGATGTAAAACACGTACTGCAGTCACTGGACGCACCAACGATATCATCTCCCGGAGCAAACATATCAACACAATTGCCGAAATTAGTGCCGAGCACTCCCATTGTTACTGGCTGGTCCTCGTAGTTGGTAGCTCCAACCGTAATGACCTGTACATGAGAAAGATCCAACAAGTCACCTTGGGCCTGAGTCATTAAGGCAAAAAAGGAGTAAATGTTCTCTGGGACAAACCATGTTACAATGCAAGGGGTGCAAATTAGTTTATTATTTTGCACATAAGTTAAATACTGGCTGTTATTTCATCTAACACACAAATACTTAATAGCTTTATTATTACTCTGAAATTTAAAGTTGATTTAGGACATGCCCTACACAAACTATAAATCTGGCCCCACATTTTAAATTTACCTCCCCCTCCAATGCAACATAGTTTTGCCCAGGTGCAAATGTTACTCCTTTTTTATGCTTTGCTCTCCTTAATGACTCAGGCCCCTTATGTTCTGTCTGCAAACATATAGTGCAAATCTGACGAGCTGACAGTCCACAGAACCTTCTCTACTTGTTACCAAATGTCACATACACAAAGTGAAGTGCAATCATATTGTTGGTGGAATCAATATTCATGAGAATGCAGCCAATGGGCGAGATTACCCATAACTGATAAAATATTAATGGTCAGTCTGAACCTGTAAATTATGAAAGGGTCCAGTCTCAGTAATAAAAAGCTGGGCCACATTAGTGACAATGCTTTGGTGATGATCGCTGGGCACAGCCGCTAACTACTTTGTCTCCTCCCACTGTAACTACTACTTGTGCTGTAATTACATCCCTCATTGTGGGACCAACTGTACTCAGGGTAGGTGTGCCAGTGGGTGAACTAAGGTAGTCGTCTAGGGCACCAAAGTTGAACATTGAATGTGTAACACAAGGTCAGAAGGGGTAGGGTGCAGGATCTGAAGAGAACAGCACCTGGGGTACTGGGAGGGTGCCCATGGGCTTCCGCAGACCATAGCTGTATTATTTAGCTGATTGTCACACTATATTTGGTAGCTGGTCCCATAGAGAGTTACAGTAGGAGGAGGAGACAAGTAACGTGATATTGGCTTGTGGTTGCAAGTAATTGATTGCAGGGCACTGTTAGTGCAGCTTTAAGTCGGCCACACAGACACAAATGACAGAATCGGTGGCCACATAAATAATGAGATCTATTACCAAGCAGCTGTACCACATCCATCACCATTTGGGCCTGCTACAAGGGTCAGACAGCCCTGCACACACAGACCAATAGCAGTAATCTTCTGCCTTTCGTTAGCAACACGACTAATAATGATCAGATTAAGATTGGCCAGAATATTATTAGGTATTGGGCTCATTTTTAGGGTCATGCACATAATAATATCTGGTGAATAAGCCTTAGGTTAAGTGAATGCTCTGACAAAGTGTCTGCAAATGAAACATGAGAACTGACCATATTATTCCTGGGGAGAAAAAAAAAACCAAAACATATCACAATCATCTCTCTTTTGGTATTGTGTATTTAGAGAATGACATATTTATGCCACATATATGTATTAAGCTGAGAGTTTTCTGGCCGGTTTGAAAAACCAATCAGATTCTAGCTATCATTTGTTTAGTACATTCTACAAAATGATAGTTCGAATCTGATTAATTGCTATAGGCAACATCTCCACTTTTCAAACCCGCCGGAAAACTCTCAGCTTGATACATTTACCCCATAATGTTAGTTTAAAACCAGAAGTAGAAGCCTGCAGCCAGGTTTCACGCTCTAATCTAACTGGTTCAATATTCCGAACCAGACCTGCACTTACCCTGTTTACAGGATGAAACTTACCTCTGGTTCTGAAGCTGGGGAGTAGAGACAGGCGTCTTCCTTGTAGTTCCCAGCAGCAGCAACGATCACAACCCCAGATTTAATGAGTGCACGACTGGCCATATTGAGTGTGCGGCTGTACCCTCCAACAAAGGGGATGAGGATAATCAGGGGGCTGTACGGCTGCTCAATCAGCGTCTTCCTGATATACTCCAGACCTGAAACAAAGTCACATACAGTATTATATCAGGTTTTTCTTAAATAAAATGTATTTTCATTAATGACTATATTATTAACAGGTGTTAATATTAAAGTATTTAAAAAAAAATTCTGTGCGTTCTGATGGAACTTTGTATTGCACATATGCATGGTACGTATCTATCAGTGTGTTGTGTATGTCTGTATATGGCAAGTGCCGTACATGCAGAGCGTACCTACACATGTATTCAACAACAGACGTTTCTTCAGATCCGCTTCTAATTGAATACAGGCGTACGTATAAAAATGCACAATACGTTTGTTTTGCATCCTTAATGAATCAGGCCCTATGGGTCTTATAGGTTTGTTTTGATGCTTGGGGGCTGAGGGGATGGGGAGGGGGAGTAGTAAGTGCTTAGGGGAGAAAGGTACATTAATGTTACTATTAAAGAGCATAATGTCCCTGCTGTCTGTCCAGAACAGGGGTAATTTGGGACATTCCCACCAGATATGTAAGAAGGTGCCTGGGAGAGCACAGCTTCTCCCCCATGTATCTGGGCTTACAGGATAGATTTTCGGCAACCTGGTGGGAATATAATATCAGTGATATATAAGTTTCTACGCATTTTCTTTAATTTTGATGCAGGTGGAGGAATCAGGATCGTTACCCTCCTTCATTTCGTTATGATGGGACCTGGGAAGATAGGAGCAATGAAGCTATTTCTGCTGTGAGTTAATGGGCTTGCTCTTGCTGTGCATGTGCATTACTTTACTGTACTTTGCTACACACTGCATTATTGCCATTGGTGTCAGCCAGTTGGCCAGGATCTTATGGCCCCAAAGTAAGCGTGATGCCCAATTAATATCTGGCTAGAGGAGATCTTATTGGGAAAGCTTATAATTGCACTTAGAATACGAGCGCTATGATGAGGTAGATCGGCCTGTGTGTGTGACAAGGACACACTATTGCCTGGTTACATGTTTAGACATCATTATCAGAGGTACTTACCCATAAGACTTCCGCTCACAGTCCCTTTACCCTGACAATTCAGTACTCGCAGACTGCGGAGATTAACGCCTTTGGCAACCCCAGCGTCCCTTCCATTCAGCACTCCGGCCGTATGAGTCCCGTGACTCTCACATTTACTAGCCTGTAAGAAAGGTTCATTTATGTCATGGCAAAGAGGCAAATCTGTATGGAGAGGAAAATCTGTTCTCCAAATAGTTTAATCAATGAACTAAGACTAACGAAAATAAAAAAAGATGTTGCTTAGCGTTTAGCAGACAATTGTACTAGCCACTCACAGGCAGCCCTCAAAATAGAACCTAAACTAGGAATTGTTTCATTGAGATTTAAAGGTGCATCCACATTAAATGTGTTGTCGTTTTGACATGGGTATTTTCCCACCAGAAAGCAGCAAATTAATAAAAAAATTTGCAGGTTGTCTTATTATCAATATAGGGATGTGAATGATTTTTTGCTGAGTTCGTTTTTTCAACAACATAATTATATGAGGCACAATTTAAACAGTTAGTGATTGTTTACTGTGAAAAAACAAATGAATAGCAACACCCCCACAAGAAAGGAAAGACTCAGGGAAAGTTCATCAAACAAAGTGAAATAACAGGCGAAAATCCAACATGGGCAGACTTGAACTTGTTTGGAAACTGAACTGTAGAAGAGAGTAAATATAGACATCAGTTAACCTTATGTGTAGCCTCGAGTTGGCAATCATGGAGAATAACTTGATTACACAGAGTGGGGGGTGGGTGCTGCACAGAATTTATAGGGAGAGCCAACGGAACTTAGATCTGTAGCTATTCCATCTCTGAGTTGTTGCCAGTTTGTTGTATGGACTGCACTGTGTACAAGTTAATCCCATTTTACTGTAGACAGCTCCAAACAGAAGAACACTGATCACATGTGTGTGTTAACCTTATATATTCATTGTAGAATGGCTGCAAGCCAGTGATGGACGCATAGTTAGTGTGTCTAGTTCTAAGTGTGTTAGTTACAAGTGTAAAAAATTTAAATAGCATAATTCAGTGTTATACCAAAGTTAAACAGGAGGAAACAAGAAAAGAACATTCTGCCTATTATCACAGCTACACAAGGACAACAGTCAGTATTCACCTGAAAATCCATATTCTACTCCTTATGTATTAATCTCCCCAGATTACCCTATTACCACGCTCTACACAGCTAACACAAGACAACAAGCCTCTGACCAACATTGCCACACACACAGCCCACTCAATACTTTTACCTTTGCATTCTAGCTGGTCCATTGTGCAATATGATGTAGCACATGCCCTTGTGTTTCAAACTCCCATTGTCCTATAGATTGTAAGCTTGCGAGCAGGGTTCTCTTACCTATCTGTCTGTATGTGTATTGTCTTATTAATGTTTGTTCCCAATTGTAAAGCGCTACGGAATTTGCTGGCACTATATAAATAAATATTGATGATGATGATGGTATTAAACAAGTGAGATGGACTTGTATAGACAACGTGTGGTATTCCCAGGGCAGTGTCCTTTTTTCATCCGAAATCTTTAAATTACAAATCCTTGTTTTCCCATAATTTATACTCCAGATGAACTCACATTAACAGGTTTAGAGGAAATAGTGTTATTACTATGCTATGCTATAACTAAAACTTGCCTAAGAAGGAGTTTGGGATGAATTACATGGCCTAAGCAAACGTCATGATTGTCCTGGTTTTTTCATTTATAAATGACAGGAGCCCTGTTCAATGCCCCTTCTTTGTACTTTGATCTGTGTGTTCCCTCCCGATTGACAAATCCACTAAATTGTCATCTACTGTGTTTTTGTTTTCCCATAATCTAATTAGACTGTAAGCTTCTCGGGCCATATACTTCTTTCTTATGTTTCCCCAACAGCCTACAGACCAGGGATGGACAAAATTATAATGATATTAAGCAACAATCAGACAGATCTCAGATAATCTATAGAAAATAAACCTGCAATATTATTTAACATCTACCCTACCTCTGCGATTAGTCCACAGACAGCTACTGTCTGAAAATGACACCCCATCGGCCTGATTTAAGGGTCATGTCAGAGAATAACTGACCTGTCGGTAGAATCTGGTCCCGTCTTCCTCTGGGACATTCTCAAATTCTGTCACAAGAACTTTCCCTTCAATTTCTCGATGGTTGCTCTGGATGCTGGTGTCCAAGAGATACACCTCTACGGAATCCCCTGTATCTAAACAGAACATAAATGTTATTCAAGGTGCAAGTACAAACTCTACATTGGTCCACCATGACTGAGTAGTGACTGACTAGGGCAGTGGTCAGGGAACAGGTGTAAATTACCCCATATCGGGTAAAAATGAAATTCCTGGGGGTAATGCTGCCGATTCACATGCTGTTAGTTGGATTGTAGAGCCCTTTAAATGTGAAATTGCTGTTGTACCAGAAGAGCCTCAAGGGTTGGCAGAGGCACTTCTTGAGCTTCGATGCAATAATGAAGCATATATTACATTTGAAAACAAAGCAGATCTGTCATATTTTTGGATGTCAAAAGCTGCAAAGACATTCAAAATTGCACATGAGGAGGCAGTCAAAAAGTTGCTGCCTTTTGCAACAACCTACCTTTGCGAACAAGGATTTTCCACTTTAACGAACATAAAAACAAAGCAGAGAAATCGATTGGACGCTGAAGACTGTATCCAAATTGCTCTGACATCAAAATGCCCCAATATTGATGCTCTCTTATCAAAAATAAAGCAACATCATTTCTCCAAAACCTGACGTTTTGAAGTTGAAGCTTTCAAAGACATTTTGAATAGATTCCATAAAATTTTGAGTTCCAATAATTAATAATATATGATTTCCTTCCTTTCAAATCAAGGGGGTAACGTCGGCGTATCTAAATATATTTTGGGGTAAAAGGTAAAAAAGTTCCCTGACCCCTGGACTAGAGTAAAGAGCACAAATTCCCAGGAAGATGATTGACACTGGTTCGATTTTGCTATTTTAATTGTTTTAAAGTTTAGAAGTTTTAAATGCGTTTGTTTCATCCATTTTCACACATGCACTAACGCAGACAGGGAATGTGTAAAAATACATAGAACGGGTCTGATAAAAATGTAGCAGCGATAACTTTCATGTATATATTCACATTTATGAACAAGCATTGTGAGAATCTCTAAGATAATGATTTGCAAATTAAGCCAAACAATGTTGTTGTATGGATTGTGGCAATGAGATAGGAACTGTTACACATATTTATCTATAAGGCTTATTGGCAAAGCAGCACACAATTTTTGCCATTTTGGCCCTGCCCCCTGCGGCGCAATGCAGGATGTGGGAGGACAGTCTGCTCTCCCGGAAGACCAGGAAGACTACTTGAAATTTGCAAGTCTCCAGGACATTCTTGGAGGGTAGGGAAGTATGATTATTACTCTGATACCCACTGTCCAAAGGTACCAGGAGGGGCCCAGTGCTAGTCAGCATTGGGCCGATCCTTTGTTTTAGTTGTCCCCCCCCCTTCCTCCCAGATCGATTCGGTTTACTGAGTGGCCTGGGCTGGCAGAGAAGGGGTGGGAGGCTTTATGTGCAGGTTTGCAAACTGCAGCTTAAATCGCACGGTTTGTAAAAAAATAAAAAATCTTTCAGAGCATACTATTTTGGGTTTGGTTTGGCCTTTGATAAATGTGCTAGTTTCCAACCCATTCATAAAATTGGCAAAAAACATGTGGTTTTGGTATCTGGTATTTCATCTTTCTAGATAAAAGCCTAAGAGGTGCACTGAGAGGGGAAGGATACAAAGTACCCAAGACTTCTATGGGGGTTCTGTGGTAGCAATGATGGTTCCAGCCGCTCCTGTTATCCCCAAAATGAGCCTCATTGTGGGTGGGGAAAAGTGACTGCGTAGACCAATAGCATCCTATTATTTGGCGCAGTCACACCCCATTCTAGGTGTCATATGCAGCACTGACTTTGGGATAACCCCCAAGAGACAGCCGCATTGGTCCCGAGCTTGCTCTCTACAGCCCTAAGGATGCATAGTAATATAACAGCACATATGATTGCAGTAAAAAAATAAAGAATAATAAAATTCCTACTTGGGGGGTTAAAGTGATTGGCGACGTGCGGAGCGGGAATAATCCTGTCCAGATTCCACGGAACACTCTGGGCAAATACATATGAATCCTCCTCAATGAAGTCTACATGTGGCAACTTCAGGGCCTGGTAATGGAAAGGAACAGGTTAATTATGGCGGCGGGCTGATTATGTTAACGATTAGAAGACTCCAATATTTTGATACAGAGATGAACACATGGTAATGGGAGAAATAACAGTGTTATGCTTTTATTTATAACTATTATTATTTAAAGGAGTCACAGCTGGAAAGTCAGACACATTTATTTATTAACATAATCACTAAATAAGACCACTGACCCGGATTCACATTTTCTGTCACCTTAGGCCATATTTTCTGTTCCATTCCAGACCCCTTCAGCCTTCCTCTCTGTATGTTTCAGGACCCCCAAAATATCTCACCAGTATGAAATAAATAAATGAAACAATTCATCTCTAATTCAGACCAACCCTAAATGAACGGTTACCCCATATACCCCAGTCATCCCCTCTTCCTGAATTGTGGCACAGTGGTTAGCACTTCTGCCTTACAGCACTGGGGTCATGAGTTCAATTCCCGACCATGGCCTTATCTGTGTGGAGTTTGTATGTTCTCCCCGTGTTTGCGTGGGTTTCCTCCGGGTGCTCCGGTTTTCTCCCACAGTCCAAAAACATGCTAGTAGGTTAATTGAATGCTGACAAAATGGACCCCAGAGTGTTTAATAGGGAAGTTAGACTCTGCAATGGGACAGAGACTAATGTAAATGTAATGTAAATGATCTAGCCATTCCCCTAATTACAACAAACCCCTTATTCAATGAGATTATACAGATCCCTTACCACCAAGCCATACCCCCAAGCTACCATACGGTAAGATGGTTATCACATTTCAATAAAATTGACAAGAGAGCTCAGGGAGGAGATAAAAGGTATTAAGGGTAAGAGAAGGCAAATAGCAGAACTGTACTAAATGGTGAAAGTTGCAAGCGCATTTAATAGCAGCATCATAGAAACTAGGTAAAGTCCAAGTATATATTTATATAACCATCCATTATTATTTACATTCTAAAAAAAAAATCTAAAGTACAATTAAATATATAGGGATAGAGTCCTTTTAAAAGTTTGAAACATGTAAAAATATATCGTTAACATCAAAATATTCAAAGAATTGTGTTGTAGGGAAAATAAGTATAACTCACATTTTAGCAGAGAGGAGATAGTAGCAGATGGTTCAGAGCACAAGGAAAAGTAGTCATTGGTAAATCAAGGTAAGGGAGAGCAGTATAAGATCCATTCATAAACTATTATGTAGAAAATGTTACACCATTTGGAAACACGTATTAAAATATTGTGTTGGTTTAGCTGGTCTTTAAACGAAAGTGAAAGGAAATAAGTACATTTAGTTGTTTTATGTTTTTAGTTATTTATTCTTGTAAATAGGATTGATTGATAGCTAGATATTTATTAAATTCTTACGCTGGTGTTGGATATTTTATTGATGCGCTAGATATAGATTAAATCAATTGGATTTCAGGAAACCAGGCCAAAATGACTACTGTGCATCAAAATGTGGGAGACATGCTCAGATTTTATAATTCTCTTGTGCAGACCACTCTATTAGGGTATATAAGAGTGTTTCTGGTTAGGGTTTTGGATTTTAGTTCTAATTGGACATAATGTAAAACTTACAAGCAGCCATGGCATGGCTTGTAGGCAAAGTGGAGTCTAGAATGAGAGCGACAGACCAAGGCAGAGCTGAATTTTGGCTGGGGCAGATAGGACCACGGTATTGTATTTGAAAACAGACGGTGAAGAACTGTCACATAATCAGCCATAGTGAGTGTTATGTAACACTGGAAAATACTTAGGGGCATATTCACTTACGATTCTGGTCTGCGGTAATGCGCATTACCGCGGAAAGTGCACAGTGTTGCCGGTAATATAGTACCGCAATAACGCAGATTTTCGTACGCAACCCTATGGGCTGCGAACGAAAATCCACGTTATTGCGGTACCGTGGATTAACTTCGCGGCCAGTTCCGGCACGATCCCACGGACCAGAATCGTAATTGAATATGCCCCTTAAAGTTTAACATTTGTACGTTTGGCCAGTTCCGGCGCGATCCCGCGGACCAGAATCGTAATTGAATATGCCCCTTAAAGTTTAACATTTGTACGTTTTAGTACAAATGTTAAACTTTAAGGGGCATATTCAATTACTATTCTGGTCCGCAGGATCGCGCCGGAACTGGCCGTGAAGTTAATCCACGGTACCGCAATAACGTGGATTTTCGTTCGCAGCCCATAGCATCCAATGAGACAATTGCCTTACTTGTCTAATTTGCCATAAAGTGTGATGTCAAATGTCCAACTCCTACCAGCCCTAGCTGACTACTGTTCAATACACTGACTTTTCTATACGCTGCGGAATTAGTGGCGCTATATATAAATAGCTGCTGATGATGATAGAATACAGAGTGCATTCTAGCTATCTCCATACATTTCAGACAGTATTCTAGTGAACGAGATACATTACAGAGAGCATTCTAGTGTCTGATATACAACAGAGAGCATTTTAGTGACAAATATAAATTTCAGAGAGCATTCTAGTGGCCTCTATTACAATACAGATAGAACCTTAATAAACACAATACAATAGAAATAAGATTCTAGCGACCTCTATAAAAGACAGTGAGTATTCTATTGACCTTGATACAATATACAGAACATTATAGTGGTCTATATAAAATAGAGAGAAGATTCTAATAATCTCTATACAATACAGAGAACATTTTAGTGACTTAAATACAATTAACAGAGCATTCTTCTGATCTCTATACAATGCAGACCGATATACAATATATAAAATAATAATGACTGGTACACAATATAGAGAGCATCTTAATTAACAATATACGTACAGACAGCATTCTAGTGATATCTATACAATACAGAGAACGTTTATGTGTCCTCTAGCCAACACACAAGGTAGAATAGTAACTACTATTCACCCTGTTCTGGAGGGCACTACAAATGCAGACCCCCTAATCTCTGGTGGCTTTACAATACAGACCCAAGTCCAATGGTAGAAGCGCTATACAAACTTAGATCTCTGCTGGCTTTACAATGCAGATCAGCTCTGAGGAAGGTACAACTTAACTAGCTCTGGGTCATTGCTCAGGCTTGAAAAAAGAACTAAGAATGTGAGATTTACAGACAGCGGTTTCCATAATGCTGCTAGGCATAGGTAGGGGCTAAAATAACTGACCTGGACCTGAGAACAGTGTCCTGTATGAAAAATTTAAGCGGTAGATCTAGACAGCAGATTAGCTGAGCACACTTCCTGAGATAAGGCACTGGAGCAGATAGAAAAATCAAGGTCACAAGCCAAGGTCAGGATTGGAGAGGGCGGAATAGTCTAGGTCACTAGCCACAGTGTACATGACTTTACTTCTCTTTCCCATAATACCTTTGTCTCTTACTTAAGGTTTTCTGTCAATTTTATTGAGATGTGATAATCCATACACCCACAATTTCCTTGGGAAACCAACTTGGACAATGGACATCTGTGACACCACTGTGGTGGGTATGATGATATTTGGGGGCAGACTGAGTTCGTTCATAACCCGCACAGAGGTATAACATAAAACTATGTCTAGAAAATACATTCCCCTGTGCTAAGTATAATTAAACAAAGAACGATTTTTGAAGTTATAGTCCTATTAAATATCCTGCCACTATTGGCTCTCATTTAACAATGGGACACCAATAATCATGTCAATCCTAAAACAATTAGAGACAACAACATGTTCATGGCTAATCAACATCAATAGAGCTACCAAAACCCCAGATGTACCTATCATAGACCCCTCAGTACGTACCTAAGGAGAAAAAAAAATAGGCTACAACAGATTGGTTATATCTGTTATTTTACAGCATGTGCAGAATAGGACGAACAGTGTAAAAGTTGAACAAATTTGCAGACGTTATTGTCACAAAGGGCTATATTTACTAAACTGCGGGTTTGGAAAAGTGGAGATGTTCCCTATAGCAACCAATCAGATTCTAGCTTTTATTTATTTAGTGCACTCTACAAAATAACAGCTAGAATCTGATTGGTTGCTATAGGCAACATCTCCACTTTTTCAAACCCGCAGTCTGTGGCTCCAGTAGCCCTAAAATGGCTCCACCCACCAGCCCCATTGTCTATTTCTTTATTTTATTATTTCTTTTTTGTCTTGGTTTATTGAAGGAAACCACTTACCATTTCTAGCAGATCACTGCTCATCTTGACCACAAACCCTCGAAATAGTTCATGGAAAACATGGCCGATCTTGGTCAGGTAGCCGTGCTTCGCTGCTCTGGTCTGCAGGCGACGGATCACTCTTTCTGTCTGGGACTTGTGGACATTCTCTTTCAGCACTACCACATACTGACCGGACATTCTCCAGGCGTCCTAGAAAACAGCATCTCTATTTTAATGTCATTGAACAGCCAGAGAATTCCAAATGTAAGATGTACATAGGAACAGCCAGAGGGCAAGAACAGGATTTTCATCAGTGTCATCTGACCATCACGTTTTTATCAAATGTCACATCAAGTTTTTTTGTAGTAATACAATATATTCACAAGTATGGTATATATCAATGCTGTCCTAGTATTTCACACAACGTGGAAGCACAGTGCATTGTCTAGTGGTAATAAACACCGCCAAAGTTTTTTCTTTTCTGTTTTTTTTGTTAGCAATATCATTTGGATTCCCATGAAGGAGCCCTACCCCTCTTAAACACTCAGGAGCCAAGCAAATAGACTTTTATTATTTAAACATCAGCTAGTAAAACTCATCCTATCTAGAACAATGATGGACAACCTGATATACCTCAAGGACCCCACATTACCTTTACAATCGGATTACAATCCGAATGTATTGAATCATTTCAAGTTGATCTGATCAGATGGAGTCATGTTGGCAAATTGGGTGGATGACCACTATTGTCAGTCCATTCATCTGATGACCCACTATAAGCGGAAATGATGAGTGATGAACACACTGGATCTCATCCAGCTTGGTCCAATTGGCCAAACTGGGCAGTGACCCTGTCTCTCGGCACTCGGCCAAGGCACTAGAATCGTATTCTGTGTGGCCAGCTTACAAGTCTGACAATTACCTTGGTGGTGTTATAGGCCAATCTGGTGTCCCATCCTGCTAGATATAACTCCAAATTAATTGGATTTTGATTTTCTAGGATGTGGCAACACACTGCACGTCTGTTGGTCAATTTAGTTCTACTGACCAAATCGATCAACTGTGTGTGGACAGTCTAAGGATCTGCAGAATATGTCCCATTTCAGATATCACATGACAGACACATAATTGATGTTTAACAGAACATCCTGTACGTAGAAACGGTCCTTGACCCTTTTTATCTGCAGTCCTTAAAGGAACTCTCTTCCTGTTTTTTTTCCCATTCACTTGCGTCATTGCTTCCAATACAATGATAAAAAAAATGAAAAATTAGTTGTATAGAAAAAGAGAGTGTTTCAAGTGCATTTGTACAAGACAAATGTTTAAATGTATAATTATATTTATATATAAGTTCACCTTAAACTACCGAGTATTAGCCCAACACACTTTTCACTTCTGTTTTTATGAAAATAACATTTAAAATAACTTTACCTTATTGCTCCAGAGGAAATCTCCTGGAGTCGTTTTTTTCTCTGTGTCAATTTGGGCATCTTCTTCTTCCGCCAGAGAGAGGACAATTTCTTCTCCGTAGTCGCCCTCATCTGCCACAGTCTGGACCGGTCCCAGCAGCAGGCAGCAAGTCCAAATCAATAAGGGAGCTGTTAGGATCATTGTGTGACCCTGGACAGGAATGAGCAATGCAAAATATTTTGATATTAAGACAGGCCACTGAGCATTAAACTTGGCTGGTAACTAGTAGGTGTTAAGACTGTCAGATAACAATACCACTGCACAGACACCCCCGGACAGGGAAAAAAAAAATAGAAAAAGAGCGCAGTACTCACAAAGTTTACTGTCTGCAGCCCAGATTTGGGTGGGGAGGAGTAAAATCACACCACTTCTTGTCTCATCGGATGATCCAGTCTGGTTACTGATTACCTGGGTTTGCTGAACCTCATTCCTAGAGTCAAATTACAGAAGAGAAATCCTTTATGTGTAGGATGTCATGCCACCCCCTCACACACACAGACACAGGACTTGTCATGTAGTGCCCCTCCACTCCCACCAAAATTCATGTACAAACACAACCCAGAGGCATGCAACAGCTCCCTCCCACACACACACACACACAGTACCTCCGCCCTCTCATACCAATGCTTCTTTACCCACATCGTGGGCACTTCAAGCAACACGTCTCTCTTCCCTGCCCCCCTTTTTTTAATTCAATTTCTAATTATCCGCCTTGCCCACTGCTGATCATTTTGTGCTATTTTGGGAATCACTTTACATATTCTCCGAAGCTAATTTTTAAATCTTCCCGTTTGATCTCCAGCTCTCTGTCAATGTTTAGTTTTCAGCACTAGCATTGATTTATTTATTAACCATTTTTTGGCATTTCTGTTTTACCCTTCTGTCATTTTTTCGTGTGTCCCTATGTTTATTCTTATCTGCTGCAGCCTAAACACTTAAAGTGCCATTACACTGAAAAAGTACATATTTAAAAACCAAACAAAAATGTGTCATGTTTCTTGCTGAGAAAACAATGGTACTCCCACGCCTGAGAGTTTTTGTTTAACTTTGCTTGAGAATACCAAACAAGCATAATAATATTTTTTCACAATTGTTTCGCCACAGGGTGGCACCATTCTAATGGTAACAAAAAATGATGCTTCAATTGACATCAAGTAAGAAAGCAAAATAGAATCTCAATTACATATCAATAAAATAATGTTTACAGACAATGTTCTGTGCAAAAAAAATGCTATCCTATTTCTAAACATGCTATCCTACCTTTTTTAGTAAAAGATGGATACATATTTCCCATACTTGCCAACTTTTAAGATTTCTCCCCTAAGAAATCCGGGAGAGAAGTCATGTGACAAGGGGTAGGAGGGGGGCGTGGTGACATTGTTGCGTCACCATAGCCCAGCCCCCACTATAAAATGCCGAAATCACGGCACTGAATAGCAGAGGCGGGGCTTAATGACACAATTAAGCCCTGCCCCCTCCATTCAGTGCCGTGAATTTCGGCGAAAGCGGGAGCTTTGCCTACTCTTCCGGGAGTCCGGGAGGACTCCCCGAAATTCGGGAGTCTCCCAGGAATTCCGGGAGAGTATGATATTTCCTATTTAACAATAATGACCTGTAGGTAACAAACAGTGTTTGGACTGTGAAATCACAGATATTTATTCAGTGAGGAGAGAGCTTCAGGTTCCGAATATATGAACAGACTTAGGGGGATATTTATTAATTAACATGGTTAACCTATGGGGAGTGCTTTTGGGTACTAAGACAGTGGGACCGCAGCAGATATCTCCTTTTCTGCCGTTTTCAGGTGAATTTCAGCTGTTAGGACCCTTAGCCCTTGTACTACTATACAACCTGGGTACTTGTATTTGGGATACAGGCAAGAGCATGACCGCTTGCCTTACTCCCTTACAGTGTGCTAATATCTTTCTGCTCTACCCACTTAGTTATGAATAGCAAACACCTGACTTGAAGTAGGTAATAGACAGGGCCACCTTAACAACTTTATGGGCCCCCGGGCAATGCAGTGTACCGGGCCCCTAAAAAAAAAAAATATATATATATAATTGTGTGTGTGTGTGTGTGTGTGTGTGTAAAAAAAATATATATGTATGTAAAAAAAAACGTGATTATATATAATTACTTTTTTTTTACATATATATATATATATATATATATATATATATATATATAGGGGCCCCCTTAACTTACCTTAAGTCCGATCTTCTTCATTTTTCCGCGCCGCTGAGTCTCTTCTGCCCTCTTCCGTGCTGTGGTTGCAGTGAATGCTGGGCGTGACATCATGCCCAGCATTCACTGTGAGCACAGCATGGAAGAGGGGACCAAGGAGGGAGCCGGATCACCGCTGATGTGACCGCAAGGTAAGTATTTAAAAAAAAAAAATTTAGGATTCGGACGGGCTCCCCTTGCCTGCAGGGCCCCCGGGCACCTGCCCATCGTGCCCAATGGAAGAGACGGCCCTGGTAATAGATGATAAAAATACCTTTATGGGCAGTGTCAAACATCAGCCTTTTAGAACGCCACAAGTTTCTGACCAGCAAACCACAGCGTTCTAAATTAAAGATGCACTAAATCAGCATAACATTAAAGCAAATGGGGAGCGCCCTCTGTTCTACCATATTAATCCCATTGTCCACCCGCTACATGCAAAACACGCTCTGAATGCAGAGGAGGCTTATCAATAAGTTCATCTATATTGCAGCCTTTTTGCAGTGGATTTGGTTTAGGCCTATTGAAGAAGAATCACAGCGCTACCTGTACAACCGATAGCAGCAGCCATAGAGGAAAATATGCTTTATTTAATTAAAGTTAAGAAAGTCGTTATTTTAAAATAATTTTTTATCTGTTTTTTTTTTTTGTTTTCTTTTTATCTGTTTTTTTTTATTCCATTTTCATTGAATCTGCTGCTGGAAGCCTGTGCAGTGCGCATGTGTGGCCTGCAAGCTATCACGACTGGCCGGCGAGGAGGTAAGTCTCTACTCAGCGTTACCAGCTAGTGTCGCCGGGGAACTGAGCATCGTTAAGCTACCCCGGCAACCTTTAAATGATAAATAGCGGTGATAGAAGATATTTTGAATTTGATGGAGTAGAAATAATCATTTAATAGTCAGTGCTGTAATACTTGATAGAATCAAAATTTTATGTTAAAATCGTACAGGGTTTTCAACTGTTTCCACATAATACAGCCATTACTATTGCACAAGTTAGCACTATACATTAAGTGATGGCCGTCAACCTTGAAAACCTTTGTTACCAACCAATTTGATAAAAACAGTGCTGACAGCTACCAATGTATGCTGATATGTTTATGCAACATTAAAATGCATAAAATATTATATTATTAGCAATCTAGTAGACAAAAAGATAAATTAGTAAGCCCAGTATTTCGGAATTTTACTTATTAACTGCAGCAGATTTCATTTGTCTGTTTTGCACAATCATTTGGTTTATGTGTGCCCTCTACGGGATTTTGGGGCCATATGGAAATGGTGAAGGGAGTACAAATGCCCATAACTTTGCATCTAACTTTTCCTTTATTTTTTACTCAAATGATGCTTGGTAAAGTCTTATTTTTCAATTTCAGAGCGTCAGTAAAATGTAAGTAATTTAATGGTAAGAGCATACTTGCCTACTTTTGGCTGCTGTCCGGGAGGGGGTCCGTCGAGGGGGGCATGGCCACGCGTGGGGCTCCGCCCTTGACAATCTTAGTCAATTTTAGCCAATCGCAGCAGGGGGCGGGACCATGATGGCGCGTTTAGCCCCCCCCCCTCCCACCATCTTCAACAACGGCGACAGCTGGATCCGGGATTTTTGCCTGCTCTCTCAGGAGTGCAGGAGAACTCCCAAAAATTCGAGAGTCTCCCGGACATTCCGGGAGAGTAGGCAACTATGGGTAAGAGAGAGGCTCTGTGGACATTCACAAACCGGTGGAACACCCCTAGGGGAAATTCCGTTTGGTGCGAGGTGTCTCTGGAACATCCACGAGACCCTCACACATGTTATGGCTAGAATCTCCGCCCTTTATCCAAGTACCCCATAGGGGTGTGAGGAATAATGAGCGGAGATTCATACTGTAATTGCCGGCAATGTGTGCGCCTCATTACTGGCAATTGAATCTCCTCATCACTTTGTTATGTCAAGTTAGTTATATGAGCAAGATATTATATTTTTGTTATCACTGGTGGGCAGTGTAAAATATTCTCTGGTGATCAGTGTACAATACAACTTTTCCCCGGTAGCCCAGTATATAATACAATCCATTGGGCAGCACGGTGGCTCAGTGGTTAGCACTTCTGCCTCACAGTTCAATTGTGGGTTTCCACCGGGTGCTCCGGTTTCCTCCCACACTCCAAAGGTTAATTGACTGCTGACAACAATTAACCCTAGTCTGTCTGTGTGTCTGTGTGTGTAAGAGAATTTAGACTGTAAGCTTCAAAGGTACTGATGTGAATGACAAATATTCACTGTATATCGCTGCAGAATTGGTGGCGCTATTTAAATAAATGATGACGATGATGATTGTCTGGCAGTCAGTTGTGGGCCGCGGTACTAATTGGTGGCTTGTGTAAATAGATAGAGTTCCCCTTGTGACCAGTGTATAATAGAGCCCATACATACCCTGGTAGCCAGTATAAATAGAAAACCATTCCCTGGAGGCCAGTGTGCGATAGAGTCAAATCTCCTGTTTGCCAATGTAAATTGGGACCATTATATAGTGGCCAGTGTAAATAAAGTCAATACCCTGGTGGCTAGTGTACAAAAGAACACATTCTCTGGTGGCTAGTGTACAATAGAGCACATTCTCTGGTGGGTAGTGTACAATAAAACATATTCTCTTGTGGCTAGTGTACTATAGAGAACATTATCTGGTGGCTTTTGTACAATAGAGCACATTCTCTTGTGGCTAGTGTACTATAGAGAACATTATCTGGTGGCTAGTGTACAATAGAGCACATTCTCTGGTGGATAGTGTACAATAAAGCACATTCTCTTGTGGCTAGCGTACTATAAAGAACATTATCTGGTGGCTAGTGTACAATAGAGCACATTATCTGGTGGGTAGTGTACAATAGAGCACATTATCTGGTGGGTATTGTACAATAAAGCACATTCTCTTGTGGCTAGTGTACTATAGAGAACATTATCTTGTGGCTAGTGTACAATAAAGCACATTCTCTGGTGGCTAGTGTAACATAAAGTACATTCTTTTATGGCTAGTGTATAACAGAGCACATTCTCTTGTGGCTAGTGTACAATAGAGCACATTCTCTGATGGCTAGTGTACAATTGAGCATATCCTCTGGTGGCTAGGGCACAACAAAGCACATTCTCTGGTGGTTAGTGTACAATAGAACACATTCTCTGGTGGCTAGTGTACACTAGAGCACATTATCTGGTGAGTAGTGTACAATAGATTACATTCTCTTGTGGCTAGTGCACAATAAAGCATATTTTCTTGTGGCTAGTGCACAATAAAGCACATTCTCTGGTGGCTAGTGTACAACAAAGGACATTCTCTGTTGGCTACTGTAAAATAGAGCACATTCTTTGGTGGCTAGTGCACAATCTCTGGTGGCTAGTGTACAAAAGAGCACATTGGTTAACATTACTGTCTTACAGCACTAGGGCCAAAGGCTCAATTCTGACCAGAGCACTCTGTGTGCAGTTTGTATGTTCTCCCCATGTGTGCATGGGTTTCCTCATGGTGCTCTAGTTTGCTCCCAGTCTGAAAACATATTGGCAAGTTAATGTTAGTCTATGTGTGCTTGTGGTAGGGAAATCAGACTGATGTGAATGATTAATCATTCTATGTAAGCACTTTGTAATAGTTTGGTGCTATATAACTAAAGCATAATAAACTAGTACCGATATATACAAGTATATATATATATATATATATATATATATATATATATATATAGTCAAGTCCATAAATATTGGGACATCAGCACAATTCTCATATTTTGGCTCTATACACCACCATAATGGATTTGAACTGAAACTAACAAGATGTGCTTTAACTGCAGACTTTTAGCTTTAATTTGAGGGTATTTACATCCAAATCAGGTGAACGGTGTAGAAATTACAACAGTTTCTATATGTGCCTCACACTTTTTAAGGGACCAAAAGTAATGGGACAATCGACTCAAAACCTATTTCATGGACATGTGTGAGCTATTCCCTCGGTATTTCATCATCAATTAAGCAGGTAAAAGGACTGGAGTTGATTCTAGGTGTGACATTTGCATTTGGAATCTTTTGCTGTCGACTCTCAATATGAAATCCAAATAGCTGTCACTATCAGTGAAGCAAGCACTCATTAGGCTGAAAAATGAAAACAAACCCATCAGAGAGATAGCAAAAATATTAGGTGTGGCCAAATAAACTGTTTGGAACATTCTTAAAAAGAAAGAACGTACCGGAGAGCTCAGCAACACCAAAAGACCCGGAAGACCACGGAAAACAACTGTGGTGGATGACAGAAAAATTATTTCCCTGGCGAAGAAAAACCCCTTCACAACAGTTGGCCAAATCAAGAACACTCTCCAGGAGGTAGGTGTATATGTGTCAAAGTCAACAATCAAGAGAAGACTTCACAAGAGTGAATATAGAGGGTTCACCACAAGATGTAAACCATTGGTGAGCCACAAAAACAGGAAGACCAGATTAGAGTTTGGCAAACAACATCTAAAAAAGCCATTACAGTTCATCATCATTTATCATCATCATCATTTATTTATATAGCGCCACTAATTCCGCAGCGCTGTACAGAGAACTCATTCACATCAGTCCCTGCCCCATTGGAGCTTACAGTCTAAATTCCCTACTATAGACACACACAGACAGAGAGGGAGAGACTAGGGTCAATTTTTTGATTGCAGCCAATTACCCTACCAGTATGTTTTTGGAGTGTGGGAGGAAACCGGAGCACCTGGAGGAAACCCACGCAAACACAGGGAGAACATACAAACTCCACACAGATAAGGCCATGGTCGGGAATCGAACTCATGACCCCAGTGCTGTGAGGCAGACGTGCTAACCACTAGGCCACTGTGCTGCAACAACTGTTCTGGAACAACATCCTATGGACAGATGAGACAAAGATCAACTTGTACCAGAGTGATGGGAAGAGAAGAGTATGGAGAAGCAAAGGAACTGCTCATGATCAAAAACATATCACCTCATCAGTGAAGCATGGTGGTGGTAGTGTCATGGCGTGGGCATGTATGGCTGCCAATGGAACTGGTTCCCTTGTATTTATTGATGATGTGACTGCTGACAAAAGCAGCAGGATGAATTCTGAAGTCTTTTGGGCAATATTATCTGCTCATATTCAGTCAAATGTTTCAGAACTCATTGGACGGCGCTTCACAGTGCGGATGGACAATGACCCGAAGCATACTGCAAAAGCAACCAAAGAGTTTTTTAAAGCTAACAAGTGGAATGTTATGCAATGGCCAAGTCAATCACCTGACCTGAATCCGATTGAGCATGCATTTCACTTGATGAAGACAAAACTGATGGGAAAATGTTCCAAGAACAAGCAGGAACTGAAGACATTTGCAGTAGAGGCCTGGCAGAGCATCACCAGGGATGAAACCCAGCGTCTGGTGATGTCTATGCCTTCCAGACTTCAGGCTGTAATTGACTGCAAAGGATTTGCAACAAAGTATTAAAAAGTGAAAGTTTGATGTAGGATTGTTTAGTTTGTCCCATTACTTTTGGTCCCTTAAAAAGTGGGAGGCACATATAGAAACCGTTGTAATTCCTACACTGTTCACCTGATTTAGATGTAAATTCCCTCAAATTAAAGCTGAAAGTCTACAGTTAAAGCACATCTTGTTAGTTTCATTTCAAATCTATTGTGGTGGTGTATAGAGCCCAAAATATGAGAATTGTGTCGATGTCCCAATATTTATGGACTTGACTGTATCATTTATTCCCCACATCAACTCTATATCTAAATCATGTTACATACATCTAAAGAACATTTCCAGAATACGTACATATCTCACACAAGACACTGCAAAAACCTTAATTCATGCACTCATCATCTCCCACATCGACTATTGCAATTCCCTCCTTACTGGTCTTCCCAAAGTCAGACTTGAAGCCCTACAATCTATTTTACACGCAGCGACTAGATTGATTTTCCTTGCAAACCGTTCTTCCTCTGCTGAGTCACTCTGTCAGTCTCTACATTGGTTGCCTGTATTTCAACGAATCCAATATAAAATTCTTCTACTAACATACAAGGCCGTCAACAAAATTGTACCGACATACATCTCCTCGCTTGTCTCAAAATATCTCAGTATATACAATATATACAAGATCTGCGTCTCTCTTCTATTCTCATCACATCCTCCCATTCTCGGTTACAGCACCAACTTTGTGGAATTCCCTCCCTCGCACAGTAAGACTTTCCTCTAGTCTTCAAACGTTCAAGCATTCTCTGAAAACCCACCACCTCAGGCAAGCTTATGATATTCCTCAACCACCATCTTAATCTCCCTAGGTTACCCTATTACCACCCTCTACACAGCTAACACAAGACAACAACCCTCTGACCAACATTGCTGTGTAATTAATCACACAGCCCACTCAATACTTTTACCTTTGCATTCTAGCTGGTCCATTGTGCAATATGATGTAGCACATGCCCTTGTGTTTCAAACTCCCATTGTCCTATGGATTTTAAGCTTGCGAGCAGGGTTCTCCTACCTCTCTGTCTGTATATATTAACCAGTATTGTTTTATTAATGTTTGTTCCCAATTGTAAAGCGCTACGGAATCTGCTGGCGTTATATAAATAAATGTTGATGATGATGATGATTATGAGAGTGATTCAATCAGATCTATCTCATATTTTTCAACAATTGGTTATTTCTAACATTGATTACAGGATTACATTGTTTTAAAAATTAAAGTACATTTTTTTTTGTTCGTATGAACATTTTTGTAAGTTACTATAAATTGTGCTTTTCCACCTTACCACATTTTAAATGTGTTCCAATCTGACCATGTTTTTTTAGGTGAACATTCACCCATCATCATCATCATCAACATTTATTTATATAGCGCCAGCAGATTCTGTAGCGCTTTACAATTAGGAACAAACAGTAATAAAACAATACTGGGTAATGCATACATATGTAGAGGTAAGAGGGTCCTGCTCACAAGCTTACAATCTATGGGACAATCAATCATTAGCCCCTCATCCTCCATCATTAACCCCTCATCCTCCATCATTAGCCCCTCATCCTCCATCATTAACCCCTCATCCTCCATCATTAGCCCCTCATCCTCCATCATTAACCCCTCATCCTCTATCATTAGCCTCATCCTCCATCATTAACCACCTTTCATTATCATAATTCTCATTTAACCCCCTGTCATCATTATTATCATCATTTTCATTAAATATCACATCCTCATAATATCTCCCCCTGATCACCCCTCCCCTCACTCATCCAAGCTGTTATGATGTCCCAAAAGAGAACTGATCATATATCAGATCCCCTCCCTCTGTGTACTTCAGTGTTGAGTCACACACCAGCTCCCACTTAATCAGGGGCGATATGATCAGTTCCCCTTTGAACCAGTATAAATTTGGGGCGCAGGCCATTCCGAGGTGTGATCTAATTGCCGGTATAGATAGACAGAACAGGGGGCAAATTACAGAGCTCTCTGCTCCGCAGCCCGAATTAAGAAAATAAAAAAGTTAGACCCATGTGTGCATTCCTCAGCCACCCTCACCACTGGGTACATTTGCTGTATAAAAATACGTTTCAATATAACTTACTCTCTTTATAACAGCACCCTCACTGTAACACCAGTTTTTGCCTCAAGAGGGAGCTCTGTATTATGTTTTTATTTCTTGTGCTGTTTGAGGTATAAGTCATTTAAAAATATTGTCCAAATTTTTTAAAAAAATTGGAAGTATTTAGACCCATTACAAAAGACTCTCCTCACGAACTTCCCACAATTTACTATTACAATATCCTGTTCTGAATTAATTGATGTGAAATGTGTTGGTTTTTAAAAAAAAACAAAAACATCAATTGATTAATTCAGCAACTGCAATAACAATTTAAGTGGGGAATTCAGGAGCAATGATCTATAGACAACTATGATTTATGATAAACTTCCTGTAGGGATTTGAAATACATGTGTAGTTATTGAAATTGTGTACATATGTTTACAATGCACTTTGAATGAGTTTCATGCTGTAAATTTAATCAGCACTGTGCTAACACATTGATTGTTAATGGAAACAAATTAAAAAAAAATATTGTTTCATACACTTACTGTGTGGCAGAATAACCACTGAAACTGCATAGATAGGTCTGAACCCTTAGGGGTAAACATATCAAGCTGCGAGTTTCTGGCGGGTTTGAAAAGTGGAGATGTTGCCTATAACAACCAATCAGATTCTAGCTGTTATTTTGTAGAATGTACTAAATAAATGATAGCTAGAATCCGATTGGTTGCTATAGGCAATATCTCTTCTTTTCAAACCTGCAGGAAACTTGCAGCTTGATACATTTACCCCTTAGCCTGTTTTATATTCTCAAGCAAAAAGTAAGTTGCGGGTTGGATTTTTTTTGCATGTGTTATAAGCTCAACTACATGGATCAAATTAGTCCCACATTTCTGGGGTGCCTGAAACACAATGTGGCATCATGTTGCTCATTTAGGCTTGTTCGTTTTTTCAAGCAGCTCCGCAGATTTATATTAAGCACACCCCCTTCCTTATTGGCTGACAATACGGAATAGTCATACTTGCCAACTTTTGGGTTTCTCCCCTCCGAGAGATTCTGGAGGTGACGTCAGCTGGCAAGCATGGGGGGTGGGCATTCACCATAGCCCTGATCCCCGATTACCATTAGCAGCATTACAGCATTGCATGGCAGAGCTTAACACAAATTGTCCAGGATCCGTGAGAGTTCTTGCACTTCGAGGAGTCTGGGAAGACTCCCAGAAATTCAGGAGTCTCCCGGACATTCTGGGAGAGCAGGCAAGTATGGGAATAGTGGGTGTGTTTAATTATTTAAATCAGTTTAAACCAGATCTGGGAGCGTCCTACCTTGTCCAGTGATGCTGTCAGCTACTGCGTCTCCGGTGATGTCACAGTGAAGCTTCACACTCCCAGCCTATCACTGCACAGTGGCAGCATTAATTTGACATCTCCATCCTCTGCACTACTGTGGGTATATTTGCTAAACTGCGGGTTTGAAAAAGTGGAGATGTTGCCCATAGCAACCAATCAGACTCTAGTTATCATTTATTTAGTACATTCTACAACATGACAGCTAGAATCTGAATGGTTGCTATAGGTAACATCTCTACTTTTTCAAACTCAGAGGTTAGTAAATTTACCCCCTGGTGTCCCTACTTCTCTGAGGTAAAGTCCCAGAGGGGTAGTGGCAACTAGGTTGCCTAGTAACCTTCCAGTGACCATGGTGGCTCTCTGTATGTATTACCCAGTATTGCTTTATTGCTGTTTGTTCCCAATTGTAAAGCGCTACGGAATTTGCTGGTGCTATATAAATAAATGTTGATGATTTTGATGATGATTAACTCACCTGTCCATGATTAAGGAAATCCCAAAAACATGACTTACTGGGACCAGCATGAACGCTAATGAACGCTGCAGACCACATAGACAATGAGGCAACACAAGAGCTAGTATTTGTACAGGTCCATTCGCTTACAATCTTTTTTGGACCATAGGCATCAAAATGCATTTAATAAGCTTAGAGGATGATTATTAAAATCTTTGAAACAATGACTGTGTGTACGAAGCCTTAACATATTGAAAGGTGGAAATAAAATCTGCTTCTATCATCTTTATCAATTACAGCAGATGGTACATTATATTGTATATTATCTACAGAAGAGAGTATGTTATGTTTTATAATACCAGGGATGGTACCATAGGGACCTTAATCATTTCTCTTTTACAGAGCACATACTTTACTTTTCATTTTGCGCTATTGACCTGTAAATTATTAGATTACTAACCTAACCTATACAGATCTGCAAAACATTTCCTTCTTCTAACCGTACCTTTACAAAGATAAATGATGTGGTATAGAGGCAGGCTACCTGTGGCTCTCCAGCTGTTGTGGAAGTCTAAGGCTGACAGGAAATGCTGTGACTTGTAGTTCCAGCCTGGATCACCAGGGTTACTTACTTGTATTGATGATGAGCCCAGCAGTGCAGAGTAAGCTATACAGACCTCAGCCCATGCTTCACCCAGTGACCAGTGGCAATGATGGCTAACTGCATAGCGATGCCCACACACCGGACGTGGCCAACCTGTGGCTCTCCAGGTGTTGTGAAACTACAAGCCCCAGCATGCTTTGCTAGTTGTTAGCCAGCTGATAGCTGGCAGGGCATGCTGGGATTTGTAGTTTCACAACACCTGGAGAGCCACAGGTTGGCCAGGCCTGTTATATACTGTGGGTAGAGGCTTGTAGGGTCCAGGTGTGAGATAAGAAATGCAGCCACAGACACAATTTTACTTTGGGGTGGTCCTGCCTATTAATAAATGCTGAACTGATGATACAGTATTTATTGACTGATTATCCAAATACAGTAGTCATAGATTACCTTATAAAGCAATATGATATATACCATTATTCTTGTGAATTGTAACTCTCCTATATCCTCAACCCTACCCCAGTCACCTCACCTGCAATGTCCCATTCAGCACAGCATGAAGGGCAAACCTCCGTCATGACTGTGTTTATTATAGACACACATTTAATGGAGTACTGTTTATAGATTATCTCAAATCAAAACACTCCCCGTGAGAGCAGCTCTGCTTGTTTCCCTGACAAAGGAGCTCGTTCAACCGCGGAGGCCCCCAGACTGCGGCGACAATTGGGTTTATCCACATTACTAGCAGATAACTCACAGGCGATGAGAGCATGGCAGCAGCAATCAGTGACTGACTTATCACACATCAGATCAGGTTCTTTTCTCCATAGTAGAAGTCACATGATCTACATTCAAATTCTCTGTCTATCACAATGGGACACATTAAAGCAAACTTATCATTATAGTCTACATCAGACTGACTCCTATCCTTTCAAATATTAACCACTATATGATGCCAGCCAAGAAGTTTGCTGCTGCATCAAAAGTTAACAATGACACACAAAAAGTTTTAAAAGTTTCCATACCTTGAGGAACATTGTGTAAGAAGAAGCATTTCTCCTCACTGATATTTTAGTTTTAATTGAAGTGCTTTTAAAGCGCTTGCAAAAGCACAGTGATTGCTCCAAGAGGTTTCTCTTTACGTTTGTTTACTCTTTTGTATTCTTATTATATTCTGTTTTGTTTTTATATGTATTATGGGATGGTAACAGTCTGCACTGTGAAAAACAACACATAGGGCTAGAATTACTAAACTGCAGGTTTGAAAAAGTGGGGATGTTGCCTATAGCAACCAATCAGATTCTAGCTGTCATTTTGTAGAAAGTACTAAATAAATGAAAGCTAGAATGTAATTGGTTGCTATAGGCAACATCCCCACTTTTTCAAAACCGCAGCTTAGTAAATATACCTCATAGTATCGATTGTGCATTTTTTTTGTATTGTTTTTTTACTATTTAACAGCGTGTAGAATTGTGGAGAATGAGGCAGGCATTGTTTTCCATACTTTAATATGGTCTTTATGAATGCTATTTCATGCATTTTTCTTGTGTCTTTTTCTTGGGCTGTGGGTTTTCCAGTGCTCCAAACTGCTGGAAAAAGAGATGTAGTTTCACTGTTCATGAAAGGTGTTGTAACTCATAGCAACCAACCAGTTTATGAGGTATATTTATTATTTAGAGAGAAGCCCGGTCTCCTTCAAAAATAGGGTGGTAAATTTACATGAGTTTCCAGTGGGTTTGAAAAGTGGAGATGTTGCCTATAGCAACCAATCAGATTCTAGCTGTCATTTTGTAGAAGGTTCTATATAAATGATAACTAGAATCTGATTGGTTGCTATAGGCAACATCTCCACTTTTACAAACCCACTGGAAACTCGCAGATTAATATATTTACCCTCTGTGGGTTTTTTAGCCGGAGATAGAACTTCTCTCTATATCAAGGGCTACCGCTGCGTTATCAGAGTTCTCTGTGCCGTTGCAATACATCTTTCACTATTGCCACCTCAAGATCAGATATATAAACCGACAAACCGGGGTCACGCATGCGCAGATGCAACCACTGCCAGCCATTATCGCCAGTCAGTATCCGTCATCTTCTCCGGTCATATTCTATTAGTAAATGGCGTTCATAAATGATTTTCTATCGCTTGGATAGAAAATCTTTGGTTTTGCCGCATAGTGATAGATAGAGCTGTCATTTTTGTAGTGAAGTGTAAGAGATAACAGCAAATGTCTGGTTGGTTGCTATGGGTTACAGTGCCTTTTTGTACAATTTGAGGTTACCGGTGCACCTGTAGGCATAAATGTTCCTCATAGACATAAATGTCGATATTTGAATTTATATGTGTTCTTAGATGCTGCAGAAAGAGCATTGGTTTTGCAATTCTAACTCCTTAAAGGATAATTCCATTGTTAAATAATATCTGTAATAACACTAATATTTACCATTAAATGTGTTGCTGTTTTTTGCTTTGTATCTTTTACAAATATAGTCCGTATTGGGAAAGAGCAGCCTCTCTCTAACATCATCGCCAAGCTGCTTACAGTATGGTTGAAGCAGCTGGTGTTGGAATTCTGCTTGCACATAAGGAACAGCTGTAGAAAAGGTAACACAAAATGGTATTTAAACTGGGAGGGGCAGATCAGACAGGCCTAAGACTGCAATAAAAGTGTCTTGTTACTAGGGATGTGCACCGGCGACTTTTGAGGTCTCGTGTTTTGTGTTTTGGATCCGGATTTTCGTTATTTTTGAGGTTCGGATTTGTCTCGCAAAACACTTGACGAAAGGTCTCGGTTCGGATTTAAGGTATTGGATTCGGATTTTTTTTGAAAAAAACATAAAAAGTTTAAAAATCAAGTTTTTGGGCTTATTTTCACTCCTAGGCTATTATTAACCTCAATAACATTCAATAACAAGCATTTCCACTAATTTACAGTGTATTCTGAACACCTCACAATATAGTTATTAGTCCAAAACGTTGCAACAAGGTATCTTTCTGGACTGCGTAGAGGAGTGGGTCACCACAATATCTTAAAAACCCTGAACTTTTATGATTCGCACCAATAATTGTACCTGGACTGCGTAGAGGAGTGGGTCACCACAATATCTTAAAAACCCTGAACTTTTATGATTCGCACCAATAATTGTACCTGGACTGCGTAGAGGAGTGGGTCACCACAATATCTTAAAAACCCTGAACTTTTATGATTCGCACCAATAATTGTACCTGGACTGCGTAGAGGAGTGGGTCACCACAATATCTTAAAAACCCTGAACTTTTATGATTCGCACCAATAATTGTACCTGGACTGCGTAGAGGAGTGGGTCACCACAATATATTAAAAACCCTGAACTTTTATGATTCGCACCAATAATTGTACCTGGACTGCGTAGAGGAGTGGGTCACCACAATATCTTAAAAACCCTGAACTTTTATGATTCGCACCAATAATTGTACCTGGACTGCGTAGAGGAGTGGGTCACCACAATATATATTAAAAACCCTGAACTTTTATGAATCGCACCAATAATTGTACCTGGACTGCGTAGAGGAGTGGGTCACCACAATATATTAAAAACCCTGAACTTTTATGATTCGCACCAATAATTGGACCTGGACTGCGTAGAGGAGTGGGTCACCACAATATATTAAAAACCCTGAACTTTTATGATTCGCACCAATAATTGTACCTGGACTGCGTAGAGGAGTGGGTCACCACAATATATTAAAAACCCTGAACTTTTATGATTCGCACCAATAATTGTACCTGGACTGCGTAGAAGAGTGGGCACTGGGCACCACAATAAAATATATAAAAAACCTTCAACAGATCTGCATTACACTACACATACGGCTGCTCCTCCATCCTCTCCATCATATACATGTTGGAGTTTTAGCGTGTGACAACCTCTTGTTTTTGATAATGTCAGTGCATTTTGAATATTTTTCAATTTGCCCCACACCACTGAATGTACTTTATCTATGATACGCAATACGCATCTATCTATCTTGACTGCGTAGTGTGGTGGCCCTGGTACACAATTTGGTACCGAGGCCACAATATAATTAAAAAACCCTCCACGTGTCTGAATTCCACCAAACAAGTATCTGGACTGCATAGTGGGGTGGCCCCGGTACCCAATTTGATACCGGGGCCACAATACCTCCTCCAAACATGGTACAGACAATTCGTCATTGAGAGACCCCAGACAGACAGGGTCGAAGTGTTATTGTTTGACTTTGTAAACCCAAAAAAATGTCCCTGTTGCACATAGTCGTGCAATGAAGACTGACTTTTTCATTTAAAGGCACGATCTTTAAAGTGTAGTGTTTGTAAGTCTAAGTCATATTATACTTTTGGTAAAATTGCTTTATTTTGTTTTGTTCCTCTTTATGGTAATTAATTAGTAATAGAATTAAAGTAGGAAATATAATTAAAGTATGAAATAGAATTAAAGTAGGAAATAGAGTGGTATAGAGTTGTAGTGTGGTATAGATAGAGTGGTCCACACAATATAATAATAAAACTCTCAACTGGTCTGAATTCCACCAAACAAGTATCTTGACTGCGTAGTGGGGTGGCCCCGGTACACAATTTGGTACCGAGGCCACAATATAATTAAAAAACCCTCCACGTGTCTGAATTCCACCAAACAAGTATCTGGACTGCATAGTGGGGTGGCCCCGGTACCCAATTTGATACCGGGGCCACAATACCTCCTCCAAACATGGTACAGACAATTCGTCATTGAGAGACCCCAGACAGACAGGGTCGAAGTGTTATTGTTTGACTTTGTAAACCCAAAAAAATGTCCCTGTTGCACATAGTCGTGCAATGAAGACTGACTTTTTCATTTAAAGGCACGATCTTTAAAGTGTCAGAAAGAGAGAGAAGACACAGGAGAGGAGAGTTGTAGCTGGGGACCTGGGGTGGAAGCTCCCAGGCTCCCCCAGCATTGCCTGGAAGTCTGAGCGTGGTGACTGAGCCAGGGCAAGGAATGTGTGCCCTGGATGAGGGGGAGAACTCCATGCCACTATAGTGAACCCAAGAGAGAGGGGGACACTGCACATGGAAGAGGCCCTGGAGTGAGGGCTGCTACAAGAGGCATGGTAGTTGTAGTGTCAGATCCTGAGGCTGAGAGTACACAGAGTCAGAGCACAGGAGACATTATCCCCGCAGAGGAGGGATGAGCTGCAGTTGAGAGGTACACAGAGTGTGTCAGAGCTGCATGGAGGAGAGGCTGCCTGCCTATTAGCATCCATGCATGTGCCCCTGCAGAAAGGGTGATCTGCAGTGAGTATGGAGTGCAAGAGACATGTAAATTATGTTATTTAACATCTGGATAACATTAAGAACTGTGCAGGAGGAGTGATAAGATATTTGCAACCATATTCGTATTTCTCATTAATAACTGTGCTGGAGAGAGTAAGGAGATGTATATATTCTGCAACCATTATGATTATCGTGCTGGAGGAAGAGTGTAAATAAAAGTTCAGTTTGTTATAGAGATGGTCTGGCGCCCAAATTATTGTGACTTCTATTACACTGCACCAAAGTGACATTACCTGTGTCCCACTAACTACAAAGAAACACCTGCATGTGCAGGGACCCCCTGATCATTTACACCCATGCCCATCAGCTAGCCAGGGCTTGAGAAGGAGGTGCACTGTGTACCCTTTGCACCCCACACTACACACAGTGACAGGGGGTTACATAATGAGGCCACAATATAATTAAAAAATTGGGCATCAACTGTCACCGTTGTTTAATATCTGATACACCTAAATATGGACTGCACAGTGGAGTGTCCCCGGTAGTAAATTTGGTGCCGGGGCCACAATACCTCCTCCAACTTCCAAGTGTAGTGTTTATAAAGACACACAGCGTCAAAGTGTTATTATTAGTTGACTTTCTTAACCCTAAAATTGTCCCTGTTGCAAATATTCGTGCAATGGACAGTTACTTTTCTATTGAAAGACTCGAGCTTTCAAGTGTAGTGTTTATAAAATATAAACAACAATACAGTAGTTTTAGAGCACGTCAATACCTCTTGTTTTAAATTATGACACGGCATTTTACTTTTGGTTTAATTTCTTGAATTTTTTAACATTTGGTTTTACTTTTTGAACATGGCAAACGACTGTTGCTTGGTCATATAATGCAAAAAAAAAATTTCCAAGATGGAATTGTCCTTGGGCCCTCACACCCACCCTTATGTTGTTGAAATAGGACATGCACACTTTAACAAACCAATCATTTCAGCGACAGGGCCTACCAAACAACTTTGGCTGAAATGATTGGTTTGTTTGGGCCCCCACACCAAAAAAGCTATTCATCTCTCCCTGTACAGACTAAACAGGCTCTACTGAGGCAAGATGTCGTCCTCATCCTCAACCTCTGATTCCTCTCCCCCTACAGTGTGTACTTCCTCCTCATCACACATTATCAATTCGTCCCCGCTGGACTCCACAACCACAGGTCCCTCTGTAGTATCTGGAGGGCAGTGCTGTACTTCATTGAGGAATTGATTATTCATTTTTATAAACATCATTTTTTCAACGTTGTGAGGAAGCAACCTCCTTCGCCGCTCACTGACCAGGTTCCCCGCTGCACTAAAAACTCTTTCCGAGTACACACTGGAGGGGGGACAACTCAGGTAAAATAGAGCCAGTTTGTACAGGGGCTTCCAAACTGCCTTTTTTTCCTGCCAGTAACAATATGGACTGTCTGACATGTCTACTTGGATGGTGTCAGCAAAGTAATCATCCACAATTTTTTCTATTGTGACAGCATCCAATGCAGCGACAGTAGACATGTCTGCAATGGTTGGCAGGTCCTTCAGTCCGGACCAGATGTTATCAGCATCCCAGCCAGTGCCTCTTTTGGGAAAACTGAGCTTTTTCCTCGCAGCCATAGATGTGGAAGAAAATGAGGGTGGAGCTGTTGGCATGTCACGGTCCTCTTCAGAGGACAATCTCCTGACCAGCAGGTCTTTGCACCGCTGTAGACTTGTGTCCGCCGGAAACAGAGACACAACATACGCTTTAAACCGAGGATCGAGCACGGTGGCCAGAATGTATTCCTCTGACTTTAAAAGAGTGACCACCCTCGGATCCTGGCAAAGCGTACGAAGGGCTACATCCACAAGAGCTACATGCTTGGTGTAATCGCAATGGCTTACCAGCTCCTCCCTCACTTTCTCCAGCTGCTTCTGCAACAGCCTGATCAGGGGAATGACCTGACTCAAGCTGGCAGTGTCGGAACTGACTTCTCGTGTGGCAAGTTCAAATGGCTGCAGAACCTTGCACAACACGGAAATCAGTCTCCACTGCGCTTGACTGAGGCGCATCCCCACTCCTTTGCCTATGTCGTAGGTGGCTGTGTAGGCCTGAATGGCCTTTTGCTGCTCCTCCATCCTCTGCAGCATATAGAGGGTGGAGTTCCAGCGCGTCACAACCTCTTGTTTGAGGTGATGGCAGGGCAGGTTCAAGCTTTTTTGATGTGCCTCTAGTCTGCGGTAGGCACTGGCTGAATGCCGAAAGTGTCCAGCAATTTTGCGGGCCACCGCAAGCATCTCCTGCACACCCCTGTCACTCTTGAGGTAATGCTGCACCACCAAATTAATGGTGTGGGCAAAACATGGGACGTGCTGGAAATTGCCCATATTTAATGCCCGCACAATGTTACTGGCATTGTCTGACACCACAAATCCCCATGAGAGTCTAAGTGGGGTAAGCCACTGGGAGATAATTTCCCTCATTTTCTCTAATATGTTGTCAGCGTTGTGCCTCTTATTAAAGCCTGTAATGCACAATGTTGCCTGCCTTTGCATGAGCAGCCATTTTGTAGATGCTGCTACTGATGCAGCTGTTGCTGTTGCTGCGGAAGGGGATGCATCTACCCAGTGGGCTGTCACAGTCATATAGTCCTTCGTTTGCCCAGAACCACTTGTCCACATGTCCGTGGTTAAGTGGACAGTGGGTACAACCGCATTTTTAAGAGCACTGAGGACACTTGATCGTACTTCTCTGTACATTTTTGGTATCGCCTGCCTAGTGAAGTGGAATCTCGAGGGGATTTGGTACCGGGGACACAATACCTCCATCAACCCTCTAAATCCCACTCCACTGATGGCGGACACCGGGCGCACGTCTAACACCAACATTGCAGTTACAGCCGCAGTTATACGCTTTGCAATAGGGTGACTACTATCGTATTTGGTGGTCATGGCAAACGACTGTTGGACGGTCAATTGTTTTGTGAAAGACTTAGCGGTCTTACGACTTCCCCTCTGGGAAGATGACCGACTAACAGCAGCAACAGCAGCAGTGGCAGTAGTAGGCGTACCGCTGCAGGATTCCTTGGATGAATCCCGTATTGAGGAGGACTCAGTCTGGCTGCTGACTTGGGCTGCAGGACTGAATCTGATGGAGATTGTGGAGGAAGTTGACGAGGAGGGTGTTGCTGGTGTGTATCCAACTGGACCACGGGATTTAGGTGTCCCTGTACCGATGAGGGTCCTAGCCCCAGTTCCTGAACTAACCACTGAACTATGAAGGTTATTCAGGTGACGTATAAGGGAGGATGTTCCTAGGTGGGCAAGATCCTTACCCCTGCTTATTTGAGCTTTACATAAGCTACATATGGCCATACATTGGTTGTCTGGATTTGGATAAAAATAACTCCAGACCGAAGAGGTGCATTTTTTGGTCTTCTGACCAGGCATGACGATGGGCTTTTTCATCCCATGGACATCAGCTGTTTCCCCCCCTGGTGCCTCATTTACAATAACCACATCACCATCCTCATCATCAAGTTCCTCCACAGCGCCAGCTACATCATCAATAGCCTCCTCCCGAGCCACCTCTTCCCGTACAGTGATGGGAAGGTCAGGCTTGACAACCACCAACACCCTTGGACTCGCCTTGGGGATTTGTGATAATTTCTCTTTAGAAGGCAGAGTTGTTTGCTGTTTTGTTGCTGACAGCATAACTCTCTTCAATTTTTTGTAGGGGGGGGAGGAGGAGGAGGGCTAAGATCCGTGGGTGAAGCTGAACCACTAGTCATGAACACGGGCCAGGGCCTAAGCCGTTCCTTGCCACTCCGTGTCGTAAATCGCATATTGGCAACTTTACGTTTCTCCTCAGATGATTTAAAGTTTCTCTTTTTGCTACTTTTTCTTAACTTGGGCTTTTTGGATTTTACATGCCCGGTACTACGAGATTGGGCATCGGGCTTGGAAGACGACGTTGATGGCATTTCATCGTCTATGTCATGACTAGTGGCAGCAGCTTCAGCATTAGGAGGAAGTGGGTCTTGATCTTTCCCTACTTTATCCTCCAAATTTTTGGTCTCCATTATATGTAGCACAAGATACTGCAGAATGTGTGAACTTGGTAATATTGCAGTACCAATGGACTTATACTGCTGGATTGGTTTTGCAAATTTGGTTATAATTATTATATATTTTTTTTTTTTTAAATTTTTTATTTTTTTTTACTTTTTTTTTATTTTTAAAAAACTTGGGAATAGTGGGGAAATAACTATGCCCTTAGAAGCACAGAGCACAGGACACAGCACCACTGGACTGAACAGGACACGGCACAGGACCCAGCAGCACTACGGAACTCAGCAGGACAGAGCACAGGACACAGCACCACTGGACTGATACTGCAGAATGTGTGAACTTGGTAATATTGCAGTACCAATGGACTTATAATGCTGGATTGGTTTTGCAAATTTGGTTATAATTATTATATATTTTTTTTTTTTTAAATTTTTTATTTTTTTTTACTTTTTTTTATTTTTAAAAAACTTGGGAATAGTGGGGAAATAACTATGCCCTTAGAAGCACAGAGCACAGGACACAGCACCACTGGACTGAACAGGACACGGCACAGGACCCAGCAGCACTACGGAACTCAGCAGGACAGAGCACAGGACACAGCACCACTGGACTGATACTGCAGAATGTGTGAACTTGGTAATATTGCAGTACCAATGGACTTATAATGCTGGATTGGTTTTGCAAATTTGGTTATAATTATTATATATTTATTTTTTTTTTAAATTTTTTATTTTTTTTTACTTTTTTTTTATTTTTTAAAAACTTGGGAATAATGGGGAAATAACTATGCCCTTAGAAGCACAGAGCACAGGACACAGCACCACTGGACTGAACAGGACACGGCACAGGACCCAGCAGCACTACGGAACTCAGCAGGACAGAGCACAGGACACAGCACCACTGGACTGATACTGCAGAATGTGTAAACTTTGTAATATTGCAGTACCACTGGACTTTTACTGCTGAATGTGTGAACTTGGTAATATTGCAGTACCAATGGGCTTATACTGCAGGATTGGTTGTGCAAATTTTGTGGTAATTAAAAAATATTAAAGTAGTTTTTGGTATTTTTTAAAAAAACTTTTTTTTATTTTTTTAAACACAGGGGAATATTGGGGAAATAACTATGCCCTTAGAAGCACAGAGCACAGGACACAGCACCACTGGACTGAACAGGACACAGCACAGGACCCAGCAGCACCACTGACCTCAGAAGGACAGAGCACAGCACACAGCACCACTGGACTGATACTGCAGAACACAGCACAGCACAGCACAGCACAGCACTAAACAGCACAGCACAGCACAGCACAGCACAGCACAGCACAGCACAGCACAGCACAGAACTAAACAGCACAGAGGACCACCTAACACACCCTCCCTCTACCCTGATCAATGCCCGAGTGAAGATGGCGGCGACTAGCGGGGAATTTATAGGATCCGAGTATCGCGAGATCCGACAACGGGATTATGAGTCAGAGCCTCAGTTTCACTTTTGAATTTGGCGCCAATACCTGGATCTGTCTCGGATCCGACTCGGATCCGCAACGTTCGGGTGGGCTCGGATTTCAGAAATCCGAGTGCGCTCATCCCTACTTGTTACTCAGGGCTACCAAGCTGAACAATATTACTACTTGACCAGTCCAGGCTTTGCTGTATCTGCTAAACTAAAGCTCAAACTACCATATTTTATTTGCATATACATATGTTTTAGCCTAATAGCAGGGGCGCACAGAGGATTTTTCAGGGGGGGTTTCCTCCACCCCCGAAAAAAATTAATCCTAGAGACGCATGCGCCCGCGCATGCTCAGCAGCTCCGTTTCGGCTGCACTGTAGTATACAGCAGCCGCAGCGCTGTCAAAGAAGCGTCCGTGGCGGTGCTGTATACAATACAGCACCGCCGCGGACGCTTCTTAGATAGCGCCGCAGCTGCTGTATACTACAGTGCCAATCTAGGGCACTTTTTAGCGGAGGGGGGCGGACCCAGAAACCCCCCCCCCCTGCGTGCGCCACTGAATAGATTTAATGGAAACAATTTGTTTGAAAGTGGAAATGTTTCCGTCTGTAGTCCTTATCCACCGTTACATATGTATATGGGAGCATTTGTGTGGAGCATGGGCAGATAGATCTAGCTCAGGATAGTGGATATAAAGTCAGCTTCTGTGACTGATTACAGCTCAGTAGCGTTTGACCAAACAGAAGATGTTATAAACATGTAAATCACCACCTCCCTTTAGCCTTACAGGTCTTTTCTATATAGAAACTCACATTTCTCCTACCCCCAGTGCCCAGTGGACCTATTTTCAGTGTATGTAAGCTCTCTTGTTTCTACGATTTAACCTCATTCTATTAATTGAAAATCTAAGGCACGTCCAGAAATTTTAATATTACCATATCAAATAAATACTACCATTTGGATGTGTATATTGGACCTAAAGAAAACATTTTCCTCATGATTATTTTTTAATAAAAAACACAGTAATTTATATTTTTAGAGCCCCTTTTAATGACTAACAAGAATAATCCTTCTTTCTACAGTTTGGTAGAGCTATTCAAAGAGTCACCATTTTACAAGGGTTTTGGCATTGGGGTACTGTTCTCTTGTAGCCTATTTGGATTTGCTTATTAACATTGCCTATAAGTGCAAAATTGGCACTACACCAGAACAACCAATTAGAGGCTTGCTTGCTTTCTTTTTCAATACAAACTACTTGTTGATTGGTTGCAGTGGTTTTGAACTCTACCCTGACTCAAGAAATAATTCCAACTAATGTTTATATATGTAAATATCTAGAGAATCGATGGTCTTACTTTACCATTTATGAATAGCCTATAATTGTCACTTTCAACTAGTATATTTTATTTTACAGCATTTATGACTGCAAATGAAAATGACATATTATCATATAACAATAATATATTGCTAGATAAGACTGTGAAAATTAAAAAAAAATATTTTAAAATTCTGAATTAATGAACACAATAATTCTATTTTACATGATATTTACATAGAACAAACAAAACATAATTAGTTCCCTCCCTCTTTTGCTAATTATCTTGATTCCAGCATTCTTTTTAATTTGTAGATTATAAGGGCTTGAACATATGGGTGTTGAAAGCAGGTGTTGAACGCGTTTTCTTAAATGCTGCAAAACGTGTTTTATTGAAGGTAGTCCAAGAAATAATTGTCAGTGAATGGTCCCATATACAAATACTCAGCATTCGCTTCCAGTGAATATCAGTATTCAGTAGTCAATGCCCATGTGTACAGGGCCTTATATTAGATACAAAATACTCACAATTTTTATAAATATTGGTCTATATTGTGATGGAATTCTGATCTCGGCTTCACAAAATAAAACTATCTAGGTCAGTGTGGGCTAACCTGTGACACTCCAGGTGTTGTGAAACTACAAGTCCCAGCATACCCTTCCAGAAATAAGCTGATATATATTGGCAAAGCATGCTGGGACTTGTAGTATCACAAACACCTGGAGTGTCACAGGTTAGCTAACACTGATCTATGTGGTCATCTACACTGTCTGCTTGGTGATTATTGATCAAAGTCTGATTCAGAACCCGCCACTAAATGACCTGCTTCATCCTTAATTCCATAAAACAGATAATCTGCGTCAGAGTCCTGAGTGGGACCCAGTGTGAACGATACGTTCCCTGGGTGTTCTTTACTGATGTAACGCTCCTGGTGTTTGGGAAGTTGGCAGCTTTCTTGTTGTACATCTGGATAGATGGCGTCACACAACTGGGCATCTACCATTTCAATCCCATGACGGTGCACAGCGGCAGCCTCATCCTGCCAGTCCTCAGAACTGTGCAAAGAGGAAGCGCTACTTCTTCCATCATCGGATGGTGTCAGGTTGGTGTCTTCTTTCAGGGAGGCAAGGGGTGCAGGCTGGCTACACAAAAATAAAGTAACGTCTATTCAATGAACAAAAATTCTAACACAAATTTATCCCATTGTTACAGAGTAGGGTAATGATTTACACTAATACATAATCAAGGGTAAAATGTGTCTTGTACCAGAGATTATGTGTCAGCAGTCATCAATCTCTGCTAGGTAAGGCTGGGTACACACTACAGAAATGTTCTCCCCATGTGTTATCTATAGTTTGGTTTGGTTTAAAATTTTGGTTGAAAAATCAAATGAAACGATATGATGAGATTTGAAGCAATAATCGCTCATCGTTGCAATGTACACAATATTATTATTATCATTTATTTGTTAGGCGCCACAAGATTTCCGCAACGCCGCATACAGCACAAACAGTAGACTATACAGGGTATAACAGTACAGAACAGTAAACAAAAAGTACCAACACTGCAGAAACTCCAGGCAGGCAGATGCAATAGACACGGAGCAGAAGAACAGGAGGAGACAGGAGGGAAGAGGGCCCTGCTCATGTGAGCTTACATCCTAAGGGAGGGTAAACAGACCAGGCACAAGGGGAGCCAGTTGAGGCAGTGTGAGAGAGGAGAGAATGAGCCGAGGAGATGGGTGTTAAGTGGATGATTGGTAGGCTTTGAGGAAGAGGTGAGTTTTGAGTGCACGTTTGAAGGAGCACAGAGTAGGAGAGAGAGACGGATGGAACGAGGGAGGTTGTTCCAGAGAAGGGGGCTGCACGGGAAAAGTCCTGGATTCTGGAATGGGAAGAGGTGATAAGAGTGGAGGAGAGGCGGCGGTCGTTGGCCGAGCGCAGGGAGCGGGCAGGAGTGTGAATGGAGAGGAGGTTAGAGATATAAGGGGCAGAAGAGTGGGAGAGAGCCTTGTAAGTGGTGGTACACAATAATGCAATATCAGGCCGAACAGTCGTATTTCGATTGATTGGCCCGATAATCGGCTGAAAACCCTCTAGTGTGTAGCCAGCCTAAGGAGGGCATTGTTTACCTTAGAAGGGGCAATAAATGTGTACATATAGATTTAGTCTCTGAACCTTAGTGCTGAGTGACCAGATAGGAGTCTAATTCACACACATAGTACATCACCAATTTGATCTGATCTCACAGCAATTAGGCTGAACAACCAGATGACAAAAAGTCAAGTTAGTATAGTTGTCCAAAGACCACAACCTCGGCCAGACTGTGGGCATCAGCCAATGAAACCAACTGAACTGTTTTTCAGCACACAGCACCCATAGCTTTGTGCAACAACAATCATATCGATGTGGCTGGAAAGCAGAGCAGCCTTTATAATGTGTATCCAATCAACAATATACACTAACTAAAATAATAAATAGCCTTTATAATAAAGTTAATAAGAGTATAGGCTGGGGAGCTAACATTAGTAATAACCTTTTATATGAGCAGTATAACATAAATTAATAAGACTCTGCTCACTTCATTGTTTTCACCAAATCCCCCCATTCCCTGTTATCCTTCTTGGGTTCATGGATAAACCTGATCACTAAGATACTGTCAGTTATAAGGATTTGTGATGTTAATGACTGTGTATTTGATTACTCAAATGGCACAAGAGAGGTATGAAAGGAAACGTATTATAATATAATTTAGGTTTTAATGATTAGTGGGGAAAATGAACTTGGTCTACAAGTAAAAACCGAAGAGGGAGGGGGCAGAAGATATATTAAACATCATCAAAATCACACATTGGGCTTTTATCCGTACGGTTCATGGCTTGCTCTCTGGCATACATGGTTCAGTCTTTTTTGTATGTTAATAGTATATCCTAAACAAACTCTTGCTACTTACCAGATAGCTTCTGCCACTGCATTCTCCTCCTTGCCAACTGAATACCGGTGTATTTCCACCCTGGCTTGCACCTTTGGCTGTGAGAACTCCACCAACATGGGTTGTGGGAAAGGAGGTATAGACTGGTCTAACATAGGTTCTCCAGGTTCCTCCACCTTGATCTGAATCTGTTCATAAGACGGTAGAGTGGCTTCATAGCGCTCAGCTTCCTTACTGCTTGTGTAAGGCGCAGTAGACCTGATAAGAAACAAATTCTGCATCATTACTGGGAAGTCTCTTAATGGACTTATCATGTAACATATCCCGTAAGGGCCAGTCCTTTAATTGGTTGAACAGGCCATCACCCATTATTTATGTTTGTATATAAATCCACTTTCTCATTGAAAGCTATGGTAAGTGTCCAATGGTCACCACCGACAAAAAGCTTATCTCCAATAAGGTTCTAAACCACCCGCTAAACCAATAACACCTCTAACAGTGTCATTTCCACTTCTTTATGCTTGTGTATTGGTTATGAAATCCACCACAGTCGCTGCAATATGACGTGCTGACCCCATGGGTGTACTCATGAATACGGGTGAATTTGTGCTGCAGACCTGATTCAAACATGTTAAAAAAATCTATATATTCATATTGAAAGAGCGATAGATTCCCGGAGCAAACTCGTAGTAGATGAAGCGGAACAAACAACAGAAAAATAATTTTGTGCTATATTTCCCAAAGGGCAAAAAAGCCTTTACGGCCAGAGAATATGGGTGTTGTCATCAAGAGGTTACCGCCATTGTTGGCTTTTACTGGCAATAGTTTTGCCATTGGTAAGTCAATGTAACAGGCATCGCGGCGGTAACTGTACCAACACAACACTTGTCATTAGGATGGAAATAACAGAAGAAAATGAATGTATAAAATGCTGTATTGTTTTAATAAAGCTTTTTTTTAATGGGCAATTGTTATTTTTCTTAAATTTTTTAATCTATCTTTAACTATTTATTTAAGTAAGTGGAACTGAAAGCCTAAGTCTGGGCTTATAGTTCCACTGCGCATGCGGGGTCTAGCTGGACCCAGTGAAGCAGTACGTTTTATTGATAAACTGCGGTGACAACAGATTATTGAGGCGATAAAAAAGAACCATTGTTCTTGCCGCTTGTTAATAAATAAGCCTGTTAAACAAGATTGGGATAAACAAAGGTCTCCCCCGAGTGGGGATGAGCACATTTTTCAAAACTGTTCCATGAAATATTTGGATCCAACATTTTGCATGTTCCCAAACCTACCCCAACCAGTCCACACAGCGGAATTAATTGCCCATCATCAGGGGCATCGGCAGACCCCACAGAAGCATTTGGAGGAGGGCCCTGCGATACAGCTCGAGCCATCCATGCCCCTGCTCTCAGACTAGCAAAGACAGTGCTCTTCTAAGCATGGATGGATCTGGAGCATGCGACTTACCCCCCAATGGGGCAACACTACACATGCAACAGACCCACGCATGCACAGAAGAGACTCCGTTTTGCACGTCTGAGGCTTTGGTCAGACCATACTTGCCAACATTCCGGGAGACTCCCGAAATTCGGGTCGGTCTCACGGACTCCTAGGAGAGCTGGCAAATCTCCCACATCCTGCTAAAATCACGCGATTTGCAGTGAATCGCCTCATTTTGGCCCCGCCCTGTGACAAAATGGCATATTTGATGTGGGGGCGGGGCTAAAATGACACAATTCGCTGTGCCCCGCCCCCTACCACCCTCTAGACATGCCCCTCTCCCGGATACAACTTGCCAAAGGTAGGCAAGTATGGGTCAGACCTCCACCTCCAGTTCCCATAGAGGCCACACCCCCTGCAGAGGTGTTTGTTCCGCCATTGACCATCATCAGCCCAACTCTAATCAGAGACTGTAGGGCTGCATTGGGCATTATTTATAGATGTAACAGCAAAAGCGTGACAGCCTGTTCCAATGCAAAACACAATATGCACAAAATTTTACAATGATTTTGCTCATCTCTAATCCTTAGTATAAACCCTGAATTAAACAAAGTGCAGTCTAGAAGGGCCGATTGGTCTTTATCTGCATTTTATGTTTCTATATACAAGACCTAACTCCTTCCTTATCCCTGATCATAAACTTCCTTATTTTTGCTCAGGTTTAATTTGATGTCCCTGGTAGATAAACTCTGCATATTTGACATTTTACACATTGTAATAATGTTTGACCTTGGATTACAATGTGATGAGTGATGATCTGTCCAATGTTTAAGGACATATACAACTATAACGGTTGAATTATTTTATAGATGACATACCACTGCTTCTCTGGGGTTGCAGCAGTAGAATACATAAGAGACTTCTCTGATAGAGGAACAGCTTCCATGTCCACAGGAGTAAAGGTGATCTGTAAGAATAATATAAATTATATGCATCCTCAATAAGTCTCATACTTGCCAACTTTGGGAGGAGTGGTGGGAGGCTGTGGGGTGCGACATTTTGGTCATGTCACTTTGGCCACGCCAACAGCATAGTCATTTTGTCGCGGTGGTGGGGCCAAAATGACGCGATTCCTTGTGTGTAGCTCCCGACGGGCAGGATGTGGGAGCCTTGTCTGCTCTCCCAGGAGTCCTGGAGACCTACCCAGAATTCGGGAGTTCTGGGAGAGTAGGCAAGTATATATCTATCTATCTATCCATCTATCTATCTATCTATCTATCTACCTATCTATCTCTCTCTATAGATAGATAGATAGATATCTATATATATCTCTATGTATCTATATATATATATATTTATATATATTGAGCAAAATTTTTAAGACACACGGCAACATAAACAACGGTGGGGGGGGGGGGGAGTGAAGGAAGTTATATCTTTAAATTAGGTATGAGTTTATTTTTCCCTGCCACATTTTAGACTGGCGTGGAAGGCGAGGGTGTGCAAACAAACTTATTAGCCTAGGGTGGCTTGGACCCCTAATCAGGCCCTTCATACATCACACTTGGACCCCTAATCATGTCCTTTATACATTGCATGCTGCTTGGCCAATCTCCTCACTCACACTTTCTTCTTTCACAAAACAAACCGTCTCCACCACCTCCTCCTCCTCCTCTCCAAAACTTACTTTATATTCCCTTGACCCCATTCCTTCTCCTCCACTATCTCTTCTCTCTTTCTCAGCATTATTTGAACTTTAACTTCGCTCTTTCCTTCCTCTCCTCCTTCTAACCTTCCTCTAAACACGTTATCATCATTCCAGGGTACGCTTATAGTGAGGCTTTGGGGGCAGCTTAAAAAGGGAAATCATTTTTAAAAATTAATATTTTTTTTGTAGAAGTATATATTAGTGGTATATACCATGTTAATAGATCTAGTAAGCAAAAAATATATAATTTGTTTTTTAATGTTCAACAAATATTTATATTGATTTGTAGATTGGTGAGAATATACATTAAAAATTACTGGTGCATTCCCTAATTATATCCCAGCTTGATTATTGCAACCCTCCACCCTCTGCACTGGAATATTCCACTGATTACTCTGACTCCACTCTAATCTCTTATGTATGCTGCAGCTCAAAATATTACTGTAGTGCTGAGGAGGGTGAACTAAACCCTCCTCTCATCTAACAATGTAATGTCTTTGTAGCTACCTGTGTATTATAGTACTAGTCATACTAAGGGGTATATTTACTAAACTGCGGGTTTGAAAAAGTGGAGATGTTGCCTATAGCAACCAATCAGACCCTAGCTGTCATTTTGTAGAATGTACTAAATAAATGAGAACTAGGGGCCTGATTCATTAAGGATCTTAACTTGAGAAACTTCTTATTTCAGCCTCCTGGACAAAACCATGTTACAATGCAAGGGGTGCAAATTAGTATTCTGTTTTGCACATAAGTTAAATACTGACTGTTTTTTCATGTAGCACACAAATACTTGATAGCTTATTTGTACACTGACATTTAAAGTTGATATTTGTGTGCTACATGAAAAAACAGTCAGTATTTAACTTATGTGCAAAACAGAATACTAATTTGCACCCCTTGATTGTAACATGGTTTTGTCCAGGAGACTGAAATAAGAAGTTTTTCAAGTTAAGATCCTTAATGAATCAGGCCCCAGAATTTGATTTGTTGCTATAGGCAACATCTCCACTTTTTCAAACCTGCAGTTTAGTAAATTTAGCCCCAAGTCTCTCACCCAGCACAGTTATTGACCAAAAGATAATTATTGGTAACCAGTTTGTATTTGGACTGAACCGTTTTACTTTTTCTTGTATGTTAGAACAGTTCTGTCAATCAGAAGTTGCCCACCGCAGGGTACCATATTTCTGTGAAAGTGCATACCAAGTCCAACTTTTTAGTATTTCTTATGGGTATGGAAAGTCTGATGCAACGATACACAATGATGACTATCAGTAGCATTAGCTAGTTGATTCTGACTTGCTGTTTGCATATTGACCCTTTCAGCTTTTATCATTAGCTTTGCAGCTATATTCTAAGCGTAAAACATTTATTCACATTACTTAATTTGTATTTCCATTGGAACTACTGCAGAAAAGAAGATTCTCATTTGATTTTTAAATGGGAAAACAACAGATGTGAGGGTGTTTATATTGCATTACATTTATACTGAAAATGGAACTTTTGCATTTATGAAACTTTTGGAATTATGAAACTTTTAAACAGAACATTATTTGCAGCTCTTTATATAAGACAATTGTTATTATAGATTTAAGTACTTTAATGTTACCCTTTGCTTCCTGAGCATCTGCAGATTCTAAGGAACATTGTTCCTGCAAATCATTTTTTTTCACAGCACTACACCTGCTAGTTTCCCCCCACAAGATAGTAAAACCAGTGCACATTACCTACCTTGGGGTAACATTGACAGATGCTCCAGGTGATTCCGACACCCACCATGAAGACACCCATAGTGCAGAATGTAATGTATATATGAGGCTTATCCACACTCATAATGAACATGCCAATCATAATCAAGAAAAAGCCCAGTACAATGAGTCCATAGCGAAATGTTTTATCCTCTGCCATGTCCTTTCAGTGAAAAGTAGAAAAAAAGATGAACTTGGGATTAGTAGGAAAAGTGATATCGTCCAAGTAGGAAAGAGGGATAAAGTCAGTACCTTCCTCCGTGTCTGTCAGACACTTACAACTAGCTTACAACTAGTGGTTTTCTCCAATCAGACGTAGCCCGTTCCTGCCCAAAGTTGAACAAGCCAGTTCTAAAGGCTCAGCAATGAATGCAAATAGTTTTCTGAGATTTCCACTCCAGTGATGCTGGACTGCACACCTCTGTTTTAACCTTCCCTGGAGGTATAAATACCTGGGAAACGTCTACACCTCAATCTGTTGTGTTTATAAATGAATCACTGTGCATACCACTGCAGATGGTGATATTGCCATAATATATTCCACTCACCCTATATGTTTATTGCAGTCACGCCGTACCCCTGCAACACTTTACTGCCGGAGATCATACATTGCTTTCTTCACCAATTTTCTTAATCAGTACATTTTTAGTTTGGATGTGTATACATGTATACAACATTATAGCTTTTACACATTTTTGTGTAGACCAGTTTCAAGCCTGCGTATCATAAGTGTAGGCAACGATATTGTGGGCTGAACCAACACTCAAAAGAATCCAGGATATCAATTATGCATTTCACAGAGTGCCCAATGTTTAGGTGGTGACACCAGCCCCTATAGAAATAATAGGATGGTTCTCATGAATATCTCCTAGATCTTTCAGGGCTCCCTTTGCCCCAAGTGGGTTAGACACCGACTGCTACTACTACCGGCACCCGGACGTTGTGCGATAATGGTCAACCACTTGCTGGCCTAGAGCTCTAAATAGCCCTAAAAGATATTAAGCAGCAGGAGGCCAACGCTCGTCACTATCTGGCATGGTTATGCCCCTTTGTTGAACAAGGTTGGTACCCATGTTGTATGTACCTTTATCTCTAGACTTCAGGGAGCCACTTTCAGCAGGGGTCCCAGAGGACGAGATCTAAACCACCCCCAGGAGATACGAGCCACTAATAGGTGCTGGCTCCTCCAATACCCAGAGCCCAACATCATGGGAATCAGAGAGGGGCATAACATACTGGGACTGGAAGCCAACAAGCTTTGGATTGGGAAGACTGGCTGGGGATTATGGTTCCTGTTAGACTATACAGGAACCATGGCTACAATCCTGATCAATAACCTCTGGAGGAATTCTGCTGGATAAGTCAATTCACTGCCGATCTTTGTACTTGTGTTTAACACTGAAAGAGGGGTGACATTTGGACTAGATCATTGCCTCGTTGGCAGAAGGAGTGATTGATTCATCCATTGGACAGTCTATGCCTACAAAAGGATTCTGGCTTGTTGAGGATACTCAGTGCTTTGTTGAGTATGGATTTCTGCATTGTATGTACCCCATTTTATATGTTGTTTTAGTGTGCAGTTTAATTGCAAACATTCTTGAAAAGAAGTTTTAAAACTGTATTTTTTATTAAAAAATAAATAATTTTGATTCCTTAATGTTAAAACACTAATACATGTGACCATTGATTGAATATGTTTTATAGCCGGCATATAAGGCACAGAACAACACGGGGTAGTGTATGGTATCACATTATATGCAGGGCCTCCAATGATTGGATGAGTGCTGAAGCACATTTGTACCGCTATTAACACAGACCTATGTTGGATTTCCAATTTCTCCTCAAAGTGGGAGCCAAGTGCAAAGGAGAGAAACAAACACAGACTCATAGAAATTCTAATTTCCTTCTATTGACCTTCAGCCACCCTTGTCGCTATCCTGGTAATTAGATCAGGCTCACTGGACTCAGAAGTGACCCATGTCATGTTAGTGGAAATATCTAGAGATCCACATCTATATAATTCAGTAAAATAGAGTACTGTCAGCCGTAGACGTTGAATACACGTTTTTGAAAAGTGTTATTGATAAATGTAAGGTTATACAATATTTATTGTATTTTAGCTAGCAGCATAAACCAAACAGCACTTGTGAGCAGAGCTGCCAAAATTTCTGTAACCTACCCAGGGGCACCTGGTAGGGTATCACATGCAAAGGAGGAGGACACTGACTACTCACCACGTAATAACTGGCAGAATAAACAATTATTATATTTAATGACTGGTGGAATACATGTATTTCTTTTATACAGGAGTATGTTGTGGAGGTTGGAGCCCAGTAGTGATGGTGAGATAAGGAGGGGGTTGGCAAAATCAAAAATACAAGCCTGGTTTTAACTGATGTGACATGATAACAGCTACTGAGAAATGCATCCAGTATATACTGTGCACGGTTCAGCCACAATACCACCTGCCTCATATTGTGTAGGTCCCCCTCATGTCGCCAAAACACCCCTGACCCGTTGAGGCATGGACTCCACAAGACCTCTGAAGGTGTCCTGTGGTATCTGGCACCAGAACCTTAGCAGTATATCTGTTAAGTCCTGCAAGTTGCGAGGTGAGGCCTCCATGGCTCGGACTTGTTTTTCCCACACATCCCACAGATGCTCAATCAGATTGAGATCTGGGGAATTTGGATGCCAAATCAATATCTTAATCTCTTTGTCATGTTCGTCAAACCATTCCTGAACAAATTATGCAGTGTGGCAGGGCGCATTATCCTACTGAAAGAGGCCACTGCCATCAGGGAATACCAATGCCAAGAAGGGGGGTATACTTGGTCTGCAAGAAGGTGGTGCACTGTATGTTGTGACACCTTTCTATCATAGCCAGCATTATTTTTTTCAGCACTTTGTGTGACCGTAGCTCTTTTGTGGGATTGGACCAGATGGGTTAGCCTTCGCTCCTCATGCGCATCAATGAGCCTCAGACGCCCATGACTGTCACGGTTCACCGGTTGTCCTTCCTTGGACCACTTTTGGTAGGTACTAATAACTGCATACCGGGAACACCCCACAGGGCCTGCCATTTGGAGATGATCTGACCCATTTGTCTAGCCATCACAATTTGGCTCTTGTCAAAGTGGCTCAGATCCTTAACACATCATCTTCAAGAACTGATTGCTCATTTGCTGCCTAATATATCCCACCCTTTAACAGGTGCCATTGTAACAAGTACACTTCACTTGTCAGTGGATTTAATAATGTGGCTGATCGGTGTAAGTGCTGCTGTAAACCCAGAGGTTTTAGAAGGCCATCTTTAAAATCAGGTACTGTCAATGGAAATGAGGAATAGTTTTGCAGATTGTCATCACAGTGCCCAGTAGTGAGGTAATTTACAGACATAGAGGCAGATGGAAACAAACACACAAGCAGCAGGTGGTGTAACCATCCTTCTACTGATATAATGATTATTTTTATTATTATAATAATACCATGTCACATTCCCAACTTTAAAATCAGAATAAATTTGGTCAAATCCACCCAAATCACATACCAACCTGCCCATGCTTCTCTTGTTTCCAGTGAGATCTCACACTTTCCCCAAGTCCCTTTGATGTCTAAAAATCGTGACTGTTTGCAGGTATGTATTGTGTTATTTGTGCACCAAATATTATGCAACACTGTAGACAATTACTTATTAAAATAGAGGAAAACCGCTGGCTTAACACAAAAGAGCCCATCTAAGGGCTCGTTCACACATATGCATAGAGAAAATGGGTTAAAATGCATGAAAACTACTGCATGCTATATCATTTTTAATGTGTGTGCTTTTCATGTTGCATTTGTATTAATAAAACCTATTGTAATTGCAGCATGATAAATAGGGAGTGGTATGTTCTAAAATATGAAATGCTATAGTGAGAATGGCACCATTGACTCTAATTGGTCCTATTTTTAATGCACTTTTCATGCATTTATTAAAGTAAAAAAATTGCAAAGAAAGTGGATAGATGTGATCGAATCATAAGGGGACATTTATATGTGAGGAAGCCATAACACCATTTTTACATCAGTATTAGAGAACCTCCATTCCCAACAGCAACCCCTAGACCTAAGAATGGATCTCAAGGTGGTAATTCTAGTTATCATTTATTTAGCACATTCTACAAAATGATAACTAGAGTCTGATTGGTTGCTATAGGCAACATCTCCACTTTTCAATCCCGACGAAACTCATAGCTTGACAAATTTACCCCAAGGTGTCTAGTGGAAGAAATTGAAACGTCTATACTAAGAAATAATGTATCTCACTATGGTGGCAAGCCAGCTATTTTGCTAATGAGGTCAGTGCTTTCAAATATAAAGAAAATTCACTGATATATCCCATTTTAAGATATCCTGTTGTTAATGTTGAAGTTAAAAAAACAACTGGTCACTTCTCATGCAAAAATAGTTAAAGCAGATACACCAACAACACCTGTGAAAAACTTTGATTACATTATTCAATTTACAAATTTATTTTTAGTTTGGTCCAAACTAAAAAAAAAGTAGTTTATAAGAAATTTGAAGTGAGTAAATAGTGGCCTATAATTTGTTCACTTTATATATTTTTGAAACTTTTAAATACATTGGGCCTGATTCATTAAGGAAAGTAAAGCAAGAGAAAAGAGTAACTTTGCACCTTGGCAAAACTATGTTGCATTGGAGGGGGATGTATATTTAAAATGTGACAGCAGATTTATAGTTGCTGTAGGGTCTGTCCTAGATCAACTTTATATTTCAGTGTAACAATAGAGCTATCAAGTATGTGTGCTACATGAAAAAACAGCCAGTATTTATATTATGTGCAAAATAATAAACTAATTTGCACCCCCTGCATTGTAACATGGTTTGTCCTGGAGAAAAAGTACTCATTTTTTGCCTTACTTTCCTTAATGAATCAGGCTCAATGTATTTCAAAACCAATGGTAAAATGTGTATTATATGTTGTTCCTGTTTAGTGTCTTCTGAACAGTTTGGTATTTTGCATATCATATAGTCCTTGATTCACTCGCTCAATTAAGTCTCAGTTATCAAATAGTTCTTAATTTGTTTTGGTATTTCATTAAGTCTAACAAGTGTTTCATGTTAAACTACAACCAATTTCATGGCATTTACACTGTATATACTGTCATTAACATGAGTGCACTCTTGTGTTTCCTGACAACTACACTGTTGTCACTACAAATACTCAACAAGGTGGCCCTTTGTCCTGAACAGACAACAGGTTGTATATATTGAATATAAATACAGGTGATTAATGCTGACACACCTCTAGGTGAACATCATTTCAACAAATGCAATACAAAAACTATATTCAGTATTGAAGAATGAATCAACATCAGACTTGGCAAACGGTAATTTAACGATGTCAATTATGCCACAGATGTAGTATCCTTTACATTAAATGGAATTTGGCATTGTCCAAGGCAGTCCATGTATCCAGGTGGGGGGCACTAGCATGTCAAGTACACAAGACTTCCTACCCCCGTATGTAACTAAACTACTCTAGAAGGTTTACAGTACAATATAACTTTGTAAGTAGTATTGGTGGATGACAATGGTCTGTAAATCTACCAAGGAAGCAAAGAAAACAAAATCAAACAAAAACAATTTATTCATAGGTAAACAATTTGAGGTTAGTGAAAAGTGCAGCCCTTATGACAAGACACAAGTGTATTGTCAATCATGTCAATATTGTGTTGTGTGGTAAACCACCACACAATCCCTGATCCGTTTTGGTGTAGATGTTGCTTCTATTTTCAGATGTGGACACATTTTAATATTGCATGATAATGTGTCAGCAAAAAATGCTTGTCAGTAAATACATTTTTTAGGGGTTGGTAACCCTGGTAGCAATGGATTGTTGTAGCTCGATTATCATGTTGGCCATCAAAACCCATTCAAAGCAATCTGAACCTTGTGCCTGTGTACTATTTTTGCCATAAAAGCTGTCTGATCTACAGATCTTGGTACTTAATTATTAACTTTTAATTACTACCCTATACAGGTAAGGAAAGCTGCCATTAAAATCTGTTAAAGAATAATGTAGCATGCATGTCCATATTTTCTGCACAATTCAACTACTGTATTATAGATAACTCTGCACAGGACATGGGAGGAGAATGCAGATTATTTGCACCATGCCGCTGAATAAATTTAGGACTTATGACCGACTCCAGAAATACCCAAATTTATGCACACGCAAACCCAGCAGTAGAGCCAAATAAATCAACAACTTAAAAGGGCTGTAAAACACCTATGTGTCCACATCACTGCCCACGATAGGTGTACAAATTCCATGGACAGCATTGGTAAGTGCACACTGATGACCTTGGCATATATTTTTGACAGTCTCAGTCAGGGAGCTCAACTCAATTGTGAAAAATGCTGCTGCTCAATGACAACACAAGTTGGTTGCACAGTTACTAGTTGCTTCCACTTCAAATGAAAGCAGTATTTATCAAGTCACATGAACCCAGGGGTGGACTGACCATCTGGCAGTTCTGGCAAATGCCAGAAGGGCTGCTGGCTAGATGGGCCTGTGCAGGGACCTTGGTCACGACAATGTAGTCCCCAGTTAATGGGGTCGGACCTAGCCTACCAGTGGCTTCCTGGTGGCTGACTTCTCCCCAGGAACCAGCCACCTTACTAAATATGCCGCACGTATCTGCCCAACTCTGCTCTGCCCCCCCTATCCTGATCCTCACCTCCTCTGTCCCCTGCTCCAGGCCGGTGCACACATCTCGAATCAGACCGCCTGTCTAAGCTGACAGCTGCGGCTCCCTCCTCGTCCAGCACCCAGTAGCAGGACAGAACACACCATAATCAGGTATGTTAATGTATTTTCTCGTGCTGCAATGTATTTTTTTAACTACCCTTTCTTGGACTTGGGGCATTATTCTGTGGTATAATGTGATATGGGGGCACTACTCTGTGGTATAATGTGATTTTGAGGCACTATTTTGTGGTATAATGCGATTTAGGGGCATTACTCTGTGGTATAATGGGACTTGGGGGCACTACTCTGTAGCATAATGTGATTTGGGGGCACTATTGAGGCATAATATGATTAGGGGTACCTTTGTGGCATAATATGATTTGGGGGCACTATTGAGGCATAATATGATTAGGGGTACCTTTGTGGCATAATATTATTTGGGGGCACTATTGTGGCATAATATGATTTGGGGGCACTATTGTATGGCATAATATAAATTGAGAGTACTACAATGTGGCATAATATGACCTAGGGATAGTACTGTGTGTCATAATTTGATTTGGGGGCTCTATAGTGACTTAATATCAATTGTGGGCATACACTCAGGTGTGAGGGATGTGTGGTTGCGCCCGTTTTCGGCACCGCCGCTGCGCGATGCAACACATTTTGTTTCCTGCTCATCTATGTAGGGGGGCCCCAAAAAGTCACTGTGCCCAGACCCCAAATTTCTCTTGGCAGTCCTGTACATAAAATTACCTGATACTGGTGCGGCCTATGCTGGAAATAGAGTGAAGCTGTGCATAATACATTGTATCCCACGGGACACCGTATAACAATGAACTTTGCAAAAAGTATTGTAATTATTATTATTATCATCTGGAACCTGTGTGCTTTAAATGCCAGGGCTGATTTTTACTCCCAGTCCGGCCCTGCATGAACTTGTTCTTCAATAGTCCAAAGGTAAGTTCTATCACACCTCATTATATATGTGTTGGGCAGAAGTGTGTGAAGGCACCAGAGGGTCCAATAAATAGGAGTGACACCCATATCCTGAATGACCTGAAATGACACACAGCAGTCATATTATGTTTACTGCAAATATATTGCAGTTAGTACATGTTAAGCATATAAAGCAAGGTTCACGTACATAGTAATGCTGATTATTACATACCCAGTAGCCATCCCTCTGGCATTTCCCCTCTCCTAAACTTGACATAGAGGGATGACTGGTGCATGATATAAGCATCATGGCATGAAGCAGGATAGCCACTCATGACATGCATGTTTGTATCACAGACCACCTGCACATTCAGAGGGGCATATTCAATTGTCGCGGCGTTAAAACTACTACCGTTATTACGGTAGTAGTTAGCTGGACTTCAGCTCGCGGCTCAGGGAGCTGCGAGCTGAAATCCAGTGAGAAAACTACCGTTATAACGTTTTTTCCGCGCACTATTACCGTAATAATGGTGATAGTGCACGGAGCGTGAGATTTTCTGTGTTTCCGCCGACAATTGAATATGCCCCAGAGTGTGATAGTTTGTCTCTGCTCTGTGTGGAGGTGGTCCCAGCCCAATATGTGTCTGTTTTAGAGCTCCCAAGACATTAGGTAGTCCTGAGAGCCTATTGAGAGACACCTTTAATCTCCTGGCTGGGGAAGCAGATATATGTGTGCAACAGTTTTTTAGAGCACTTAACATTTGAGAAAAGTGGCTGGAAAATGTCATCGGTGTAATATCTACAACTTGTGATCACACAGATTGGAATGAATCTGTGGCCATAAAGTGGATAGCACATAACAAATTGTGCTGCCCAGATATTGCATAGAAGCGTAATGTTCTAAGCTACGGGGTGAGAGTTAGCTAAACACACCTAGTCTGCTGGGGCTCGGACCCTACTGCTGGGGCTCCTCCTCTTCCTCCCTCCTGCTCCTCTCCTCCAAAATCCTCAATTCAATCACTTCCATAGCACCATCCAACATGTTTCTAAACCACACCATCTTGCCACACCCACTGTTGCAAAAAGGTTTGGGACCTTTTAGTATAGGCATTATAGCCCAGCATCTCGTCTCACAATCATATATTTTCTTCTGTCAGTTTTCCTGTGATTTTTTTTCCTGCGGTTTGTGGAATCGCTGCTCTGTAAATCTGTAGCTCTGTATACTCAGTAAAAAAAAAATGGGACGGTGATTTATAATGTGGTGCTTTGTGATATGGTGATTTCCCAGTGTTTTGTTTTGTTTTTCTTTAGTAAACCTCCCAAAAAACGGTTTCCTTAGTACTGCACTTTAGTAAATTTCCCCCTATATCTTCAAAATCCAAAAGTTGATGAAGAGCGGTAGGTAAAACATCCAGTAAATTCTAACCATGAAATAGTCAGCACTTAGAAATATGAAAAAGTATAAGAAATCTATTTATGTAGCCCATAAAAGCAAACACAGAATGTCCAAACACAGAATTCCCAAGGAATGTCAGGATGGTAGAAACAGCAACTGTCGTAGTTCCGGCAATTCACACAAACAAACCAAAGTATATAAAGTTCCATGTGACCCTGCTGCTTGCTAGAAGCACAGTCCCCTCACTAGCCATCGGCCACTGATTGGCGTCGGTTGCCCCACCCTCAAGACAGGTTCAGCTATTTAAGCTTTCTCCCCAGTACTAACTAGCTAAGTCACACTCAGGTGCTCGATATGTAATCCTGAGATCTGTATGTACTGAACAGTGAAGAGTTAACCCTATCTGCAGCCTAAGCCTGCAGACTCCCAGAGAAATTATCAGTCTGCCCTATTTGCCTTTGTATATATATATATATATATATATATATATATATATAAATATATACTGGCGCTACTCCCATTATTTGGTAGTGGACAGTCTGAATCAGAAACCAGAGAGTTGATCCGGATAAAATTTAAGAGGAAAAATAAAGAAAACAGCGCCTTCTAGTCTACTCTAGTCTAGTCTACTAAATATCCCTGGTTACCTGTTGAATAACTACTTTCCTATATCGCTGGAGCTCCTTAGTTAGTTTTCTATGGTGCTATTTTAGGTGATCTAACTTACTGCAACAAAAGGTGCTGTTTTCTTAATTTTTTCTCTTAGATATAGATATATAGATATATATAGATATAGATATAGATATATATGGATTTTGGCTGCATGTTTTACGCTGTAATTTTTTGAGTTTGGAGTCTGGGGAGTGTGTATTGTACCTGTCACTGCTTTAGACGTGTGTGCTCGGATATAAACGTGTACACCAGGACTATGATGTAGCATAAGGCAGAGATCAATGTATTATGACACAAGTACAAGGGGCAGACAAGATAATCTACCCTTCCTGTGTCAAGCAATGATAACTTGCCTGATATCAAGCACCGTGGGTCATTTCCAGGACTATAAACTAAATCAAAGGCACAAGTTCAGAAATCAAGTAGAAGATTAATTTGGTCTTAGTCACAAGCCTCAATTACAAAGGGATAATAGTTACAACGTTCTTTTAAATTTCTTATACAAAAGTTTTCTAGGTTTAAATGATGCATTTACTCCTATAACACTAGGGATTAGACTTTCCATCAGAAATTGAGGTTTGCTTCACCCAAGACTGCCATCTGCTGACAAAATATCTAACATGTTCATTATGAAACACCACTTCCAACCCCGCCACTTGTTCTTATATGTATACACTAAATGTTGGCACCAGTAATTTATACAAATTTATACAAATATGTCAAAACAGCTGCATATCAGCAGCGGAACGTTTTTTTGGTATTTGCAAACACAAGCAGGATTTTCATGGAGCTCACCACCAATAGATTGCATAGTGTGTCTAGTACTAGATCTATGTCAACAGCTAACATCTGACATAATGATAATTTATTTCACTAGAGCGCAATAATACCTATTTAATTGATTGCACATGTAATATCTCACACATGTTATGACTTTTTATTCCTGCGAATCTGCTCGTCAGATCCGTAACTACAAATCTTGGTGCCTGAGGCAAAATATCCCGTCACTCCCTCCAAGTTTAACCAAATTAACCTAAAATATCAATTTCCCTAGTTATGGCCATTATGAGGAAAGTGAGAAGGTTCAGGGACAATGGACTCATACACTAATATACATATAGACAGTGATGGAAGTGAGGATGTATATGGTGGTGCTGACTTCATTGTAAGACTATTACATTCCATTCACTTACATTCCCAATATATTTTCCATATCGCCACTTTTAAATTTCCACTTCGACCACTCACAATTTTGCCTAAGAAAGAACACAGCCATACATAAAGAATGGTACCAAAACATCCTCCAAGAGCAACTTCTCCCAACCATCCAAACAGTTTGGTGATGAACAATGTCTTCTCCAGCATGATGGAGCACCTTGTCACAGGGCAAAAGTGATAACTAAGTGGCTCGGGATCAAAACATCGAAATTTTGGGTCCATGGCCAGGAAACTCCCCAGACCTTAATCCCATTGAGAACTTGTGGTCAATCCTCAAGAGGCGGGTGGACAAACAAAAACCCACAAATTCTGACAAACTCCAAGCATTGATTAGGCAAGAACGGGCGGCCATCAGTCAGTATGTGAAGATGATTGACAGCATGCCAGGGCGAATTGCAGAGGTCTTCAAAAAGAAGGGTCAACACTGCAAATATTGACTCTTTGCATAAACTTAATGTAATTGTCAATAAAAGCCTTTGACACTTATGAAATGCTTGTAATGTTACATCAGTATACCATAGCAACGTCTGACACAAAGGTCTAAAAACACTCAAGCAGCAAACTTTGTGAAAACCAATATATGTGTCATTCTTAAACCTTTTGGCCATGATTGTAGATGCATATACACATATAAAACTGTGTATTGAATTTAAATAGACACATTCTGCTGCAGTTTTCTGCTGCCATGTGCCCCGATCATTTGAATTACCTGGCAGGATGGGAAGAGGGTATCGCCAAGGTTGTTATTTTTAGGTTTCAAAATGAATGTAGTATGCACTTTATTACATTTAGGAAAGGGAAATTGGTGTTTAGGCAATCATTGGAAACGTCTGGATATGAAAAGTAAAACTTTACTTTTCATGAATTTATAGTACTTGCTCCTTAAACCAACTGGGCCAGGAGATTTATTATCATGTAAAAATGCAATAAACTGGCCAAGCTCCATTTCACTTATATATCTCTTTGTGCACTGGTGAGCTTAGGTCATTTTGCCTCTCACAGCAGTAGCTGATGTAATCGTGAGATACCTGGGTTTGATCATGCAATTTTTCCTTTGCAATTGTATCACATTTGCTAATATTCAGCCAGCCTTATTTCCCCATCTATAAAATGTTTTTAGTATAATCTACCTCTATTTGGGCTTTTGATAACAAAAAGCTTTCTAGTGATGGTCTCAATGGTGATACACAAAGTCAACCATTTACAATCATCATCATTATCATCAGCTATTTATATAGCGCTACTAATTCCGCAGCGCTGTACAGAGAACTCGCTCACATCAGTCCCTGCCCCATTGGAGCTTACAGTCTAAATTCCCTAACACACACACACACACACACACACAGATAGACAGAGAGAGACACTAGGGTCAATTTAATAGCAGCCAATTAACCTACTAGTATGTTTTTGGAGTGTGGGGGGAAACCGGAGCACCCGGAGGAAACCCATGCAAACACAGGGAGAACATACAAACGCCACACAGATAAGGCCATGGTCGGGAATCGAACTCATGACCCCAGTGCTGTAAGGCAGAAGTGCTAATCACTAGGCCACTGTGCTGTGTTATGGAGTTAGGATAAATCTAAGAGGAGATCAAACAGAATAGAGGAGACTTTAGACTCCTCAGCAAAAAATCCATGTGACCTCCTCCCCAGAGACTGATGGAGCTGCTTTGCAGCCTTTTACCAGCACCACGCAGGTGCAACTCCTGATTAACAGCAGATTGTCTTGGTAACCTGGAAGACCCGGAATGGGTCTGATGAATGGAGCCCATCTTTTATTTTCATTCATACCCCCAGGGACCTTTACCAGCTTTTCCTAAAGCTGAAAACAAACTTTGAGAAAGTTTTCCCAAACACATCAATCTCTTTGGGATTTTTAAAACGTACAAGACAGAAGTCTGTGAGATACAGTATATATCAGGGGCGCACGCAGGATTGTCAGGGGTTTCCCCCCCCCCCCTAACCAAAAAAAAACCATGAGAGAGAGCTGCTACGCATCCGCAGCAGCTCCGTTTCGGCAGCGCTGTCCTATACAGCAGCTGCGGCGCTGTATTGTATACAGCACCGCCGCGGACACTTCTTTGACAGCGCCGCAGCTGCTGTATAGGACAGTGCCGATATGGTTGGCACTGAGTTAGCGCAAGGGGGGTTTCTGGAGACTCAGAAACCCCCCCCCCCCTGCGTGCGCCACTGTATATCTTGCCTTTACTAACTTTCCCATCGCTTATGTCACAGTATCAAAATATTTTTAATGCCAAAAGAGCATAGATAGTATATTTAAACAATTTCTTCTGGGTGTATGTTGAATACCAATAAAAAAACGGGAGAATTGTAAACAATAATATTAAGATCGGGGATGGATATATTTTTACAGTTGCTGCTGGTTGCAATCACATGTTCTAGCACGCATACGCAAACACGTACCTTAATGATGCCCGAAGCTTGAATTGGAAGCGCTGCATGTGCTAGAGCTTGGCACACCCTTAATGTGCAATGCCTATGTGATTACGCCCCTCCCCTCCCGCTTAAGCCCATAAAATTGTAAGCTGTCATAAGTATCCTTTGCGCTCAAAGATAAATTCCATACACTTGCGTTCTCTGATGTATAGTTCATTTTCGGGCACGTGCTGAGCAATTTCACGCAAAACACTGCACATATCAGCATTTACGTTCCTTAAAGAACCAGGTCCTAAATGCTCTGATTTATTCTCTGTGGCTTATTACTAAGTTGTTACAACTCTACACAGATATTAACAGTTCTGCTTTGTTATTTTCTGATATCTTGTTACTTCAAAACTTGTAACCTTCTGGCATAATGATTCTGTATTTTATGTAGACTCTTTGAAAAGATTATACTGTGTCAAAGAAAACACCAATAAATTGCTGCATAGATGATACTACGTTCCCTCTAGGCTCCATTTTATATACCCTCAAACAAGTCCAACATGTTGGAGAGACTGTGGCCATACTGGCACCTTCATACATACATGGTGGGACTGCCCCAAACTGCGCCCGTTCTGGACAGAAGTTCTCGCATTAGCAACAGCTATAAACCGCTTATGGTGGACCACATACTATACCATCTTTAACCTTTACCGGAGTTAACTTAACAAACTAAAATAACGACACAGAGACTTGAATTGGCGTTTGAAAAGTCAGGAATTTATTAGAGGCGAACCTGCTGGGGAAAAATTGGTGGCCAACCTAAACAGACCAATCAGCATCCAGGCCACACCTACCAGTTGTAAATTCCGTCCAAACTAAATTGGACCCGGCTAGGCGTAAAATGTCAAACTCCCCCATTTGGCATATTAGCTGAGGCCCGCCCACCTAAGCGGAGCCCCTTAACCCCGAAGGGCTATTCTAACTAATTGCCCAATCCCTTTAAGAGGAGAGTGCCTACTACGCCTTCAATGTAACAAAATGGCCGCTGATTGGGCTGCTTACTGCCACTTGTGAAAACAAGTACCAGTACCAATACTACAAATAGGGGATGGGTGGGTGGGTGAACAAATCTATCCGGCAAGAGGAAGTCACATCCTTTTTCCTATATGTTATAAGCCTTCTCTGGGAAACTAAACCCCTCCCCTTCCGGCTCTACTGATTGGATAACTCAGGTTTCTACCACAACCCAGATAAGTTAACTCCTGGTATGCCTGTACTTTTTCTACTGCCTGCCCCCTCAGCGTTTATATCACCTCGGTCTCATTCAATCCCTCTGTTGTATTTCTTGATACTCCTGTGCCCTCCGATCCTAAGCACGTATAACTGCCTCTACCTCTCCCAGACTTCCCAACACACACCCATAAGCTTCTTCGGCATATAATCAGCGCAGCTACCTGTCAAATAGCTGCCCATTGGAAGAACCCCACACCTCCAACGCTCCAAATGGTCTGTGGTCGGATCTGGCCAGGGCCGGATTAACCCGAGGTCTAACTGGGCTATAGCCCAGGGGCCTCGGGCATCCAGGGGGCCCTTCAAACTCCTCAGCAGCATTATTGATCGGTCGGGGGCGGGGGCGCCCCCGGCCCGATCGATGCTGCTGAGTACTGTCAGTGCAGTCCTCCGTCCCGGCGCGCTGTAGTCTGCTTACTGAGGAGATCTCGCGAGAGTTCATGAACTCTCGCGAGATCTCCTCAGTAAGGAGCTTACAGCGCGCCGGGACGGAGGACTGCACTGACAGGTAAGTGCTTGGGGGGGTCCTCGCGGGGGGTGGGGGGCAGCGGACGGCTCACATTGGGGGCCTCGCGGGGAATGGAGGGCCCCTTAGCCCAGGGGCCTCCATTCCCTTAATCCGGCCCTGGATCTGGCACACCTATCAGATGGAACACATTACCAGCGTGTTTAGGGGCTCCTCTGTGTCCTTCAACAAACTGGGCTTCATATTATAACCAACCTCTGCTTCAATTCACTACTGGAAATACCAGATTGAACTAAAACATAAAAGCGTGAATTCCTCCTCCCTTCCCCTAACCCTCCCAATCTGTTCTCCCCCCCCCCCCATTTTGCCTTGTACTACCCCCTCAGCCCCTCTTCTTTATCTTCTCCCCCTTATTTGTATAATTTAAAACAAAACAACATCTTCATGGTACCATGCTGATATGAAGCTGAATTTGTTTGTAAAAGCTCTGTGAGAGAGTGTCATACTCACTGTTAAATTTGTATGTGCATTTGTCATCTCACTAATGTACCTTTCAAGAGTTTTATATTTTGTAATACTGTTCAAGATAAGATGTTACTAATGAAACGTATTTAAAAAAAAAAAAGATTATAAAACCATGGGCGGATCTCCACAAAAATGGGTCTAATACTGAAGACAATTATAGCGTTTTAATAGTGACAGGAGGAGGATGTTCTCAAAGGATGTTTCTACAAAGAAAATTATGTCTGCATATTTTTAATGTGGGATATTTCGATCCAATTAGTGGAAATCCAATGTGTGGTAATAAAACAACCTATAACCACAATTTTTTTCGCTCATTTCTCCAAATAAATCAACCACGCGGGCTGATTAAATACTACTGATATGAATTAGTTGAAATTTGTCAATAATGTCATTGATAAGAAATGTCATATCTATATCAGTCTACAATAGCAATCTTTAAAATGCACCTGTAGAAGCCTATAGTGGCAATTTATAGTAAAATACTTGAATGTATAATTATTAGTGCACTTCAAATATACTGTACATTGGTACTCAGCGTAAAACTCATAGGGTATATAATAGCTATTTTTCACTGTAAATCCTAACACCTGCTGTTCTAATTTTGGTATATATTGACGAATATCTCAAATAGCTAATATGAATCGTTGCATTTCAACAGTACTGGCATTTAGTTAGACCATAATTGATTATAACTGTGCTCCGTAGGTTTCATTAGTATCAATAGTAGGTTAGTTTATTTCAATTTAGCAGCAGTAGCAAACATGCATCCAGTGCTCAGTTGTGACTAGGTTCACAAATATTTACTATTGCTAATATACAGTATACAATGTAACTGTAAGTACGTTAGCTTAAGCCAGTGGCGCACTCAAGGGGGGTTTCTGAGTCTCCAGAAACCCCCCCCCCCCCGCGCTAACTAAGTGGCCACTATAGCTGCACTGTCCTATACAGCAGCCGCGGCGCTGTCAAAGAAGCGTCCGCGACGGTGCTGTAGTGTATACAGCACAGCCGCGGACGCTTCTTAGACAGCGCCGCGGCTGCTGTATAGGACAGCGCTGAAGAAACGGAGCTGCTGCGCATGCGCAGCAGCTCTCGCGGGGGGTGGTTTTTTTGGGGTCAGGGGGAAACCCCCCTCCCCCGACAATCCTCCGTTCGCCCCTGCTTAAACCATTTAAATTCGGATCACAAGGGGGAGGGCCCTCACGGGGGAATGGAGGCCCCATTAGCCCAGGGGCCTCCATTCCCTTAATCCGGCCCTGGCCACATAGACTGTTTATAGGACTGGCGCAGCTGTTTTTTAGTGTGGGTTGAACAAACTACTTCTTAGAGACAGCATTTTGGGAGGATTTTCATCTTTTCTTCACCCATACAGTAGCTGGTTGGTGAGATATAGAGACGAACTGCAGGCAGAGTTCATTTACCCTGTGAGTATTGCTCCCAGATCACCTAATTCCACACACTAAACCCTTTGCATATGCACACCCCCACACCTGTACCCCACTACACAAGTGTCATAATGTGGAATGACGGACGATTACTATGGAATTACAGCTGTTTCATACAGAATGTCAATGCAAAAATGTGAGAAAAAATGTTGTTCTGTTATGGAAAACGCCCCTATTTCTCCCAGATCCCCTAATCCCACACACTAAACCCTTTGCATATACGCTCCCCACAGCTCTACCTCATAATGTGGAATGACGGACGATTACTATGGGAATTACAGCTGTTTCATACAGAATGTCAATGCAAAAATGTGAGAAAAAAATGTTGTTCTGTTATGGAAAACGCCCCTATTTCTCCCAGATCCCCTAATCCCACACACTAAACCCTTTGCATATGCGCTCCCCACAGCTCTAACTCATAATGTGGAATGACGGTCACTGACGATTACTATGGAAGCTGTTTTAGACAGAATGTCAACGCAGAAATGTCAGTAAAAACTTGCATTTCTCCCATAAAAACACCCTTTTATCCACATTATGACACTTGTGTAGCGGGGTACACAGGCGTGAGGGAGCACATATGCAAAGGCTATAGTGTGTGGCATTAGGGAGTCTAGGACAAATATGGGTGTTTTCCATGACAGAACAGCATTTGTTTTTGACAATTTTGCATTGACAAGATGTATAAAACAGCAGTCACTCCATAGTAATCGTCCCTCATTCCATATCATTCCACATGTAAAACATGACCAAATATCCTAGCAATAAGTGTGTGGAAGATATAATTAGATTTTATAAAATATACATAATGTTTATCTTTCTTTCAGTCAATTGACATTTCTTTTAGCAGACTGGAACTGTCATTACTTTTAGTATGTTCCTTAATCTAGTCATGTAATTCAAAGCAATGAGTAAAAAAGAAGAACCAGGCTACTATAAATACATCCTATGTTAGTATTATAAGACAATATAAACATAGACAGTGTAATATGAGGTTTATTATACTGAGGATGTAATAAATTAGAACATGAGTGTAGAACACAACGGATACTCCACAATCTGCCGTCACCACGACAACCATCTATCCCCGCCCCTCTCCCCGCCGATTGGATACTTGCTCCTTATTGCGACTTTCCACTCTGTTCCGATACTGTGCTCAATATCTGATTGGACAATTTCTGTTCCACGCCACCTGGGCTCAGCTTGATCGCTCTGTAGAGAAGCCAATGGTGCTGGTCAGTGGGCGGGGTTATGAGACCGGGGCGGGACTTAGTTTGACAGCGAAGTGTGGTAAAAACACGCGTGAGTGGCGGTCACTAGGAGGCAGGTACAGGGAAGGCATTGCGTGTCTGTGGAGCCACAGGTATATTCCCACTTTATTCTTTTATAACCAGACTAGATGGAGAGCACTAATAATATAATGTGTTACTGATTGTGTGGTGATATTTTGACTGGCAGAGAATGTATCCAGACTGCATGCAGATATAGATATATATATATATATATATATATATATATATATATATGTATATGTGTGTGTGTGTATATATATATATATATATATGTATATGTGTGTGTGTGTATATATATATATATATATATATGTATATGTGTGTGTGTATATATATATATATATATATATATATATATATATTATAATATAATGCTGCCCCCGCGCTGTGACTACGTTTCCACCATTTAGGTGGGAAGGTGACCTGTGTCTCCCCATCTGTATCACTACAACAGCTGGATTGCCCCAGGACGATTGACATAGTGCAATAATTATGTCTTGCTGGGACCTGTAGTTCTAAATCATTTGAAGTCTGACAGAGGTTAAACTTTAATTACATAATGCAATAAATATAGCTGTAATGTCATTAATAGATGTGTACTTAGACAATTGGAGAGCAACAGGTTGTCTACTGTATGTCTGATTTATACAGTGTGATAAGTACTTGTTATATTATGTCTGTATGTGAATTATTTGAACTTTCAGCCATTCTGTATTAAAGTAAATGAATGCTGTCACAACAACAGTTTTCTGCATGTATACAGCTAAAAAATGTTTTATATTATCACACAAGTGTAACGTCCTTTATCTGGTTTTCTTACACAACAAGTTCTGCATCCCCATTTTCCAATGATTTTTCTTTTTTAATCAATTGAATTAACCTGTGCCGAATGGAACTTAATATTTCACCATGGGTTGCTGCAAATGACATGGAACATTACCTTATTTTCTCAGTGAAATGGTCCTGTTGAACAGTTGTGTTGTTGCCTCATTATTAATTCGCTCGGTGTCACTAGAAATTCATGTTCTTTTACTTTCCAGGTTTCCCTCCCTCTAAGACAATGGATGTTTTACTATACCTGGCCAGTGTTCTGGTCCTCTTACTGTTGTGGATCAGAGCAAAAGGCTTTGAGTACGTCATTGTCCACCATAGATGGGTCTTCGTTTGCCTCTTCTTGCTTCCGCTCTCCGTCGTCTTTGATGTTTATTATTACCTGAGAGCATGGCTGGTGTTTAAGATGTGCAGTGCTCCCAAACTGCATGACCGCCGAGTAAAGGAGATCCAAGAGCAGGTGAGATATGGTAATGTTGGGGTATCGGGGTTCACCGATACTTCTATCAAGCACCTTCAATGTCAGTCAGATCTTTCTTTGTTTTCAGTCGACTGGTGAACAGAAAATACTCAACACCTGTATGATATAATGCTGAGCAGCTTTATTCTGTTCCAATTTGAGACCACTTCAGCGCTTATTTTTATACATGTAAGTCTAGGGGTATAGATTCTGAACAACCAATTATAAGACATTAAAATAATGAGAGAAAATCAATTAACAATATATATATTTCAGTTTTACATCAAAGATCAAACAACTCTTTCTTCTTTGTGTGTTATCTCTTTCCAAGCTTTTTGCCAATATCCTTGTGCTGCCCCCATCTTTGAGTCCTTGGGTTTTATCTTATCAAGAACGTTGCTACATGTTCTTGGAATGTTTTCGTTGATGGGAACATGGCGCTGCGTGGCCAACCTTGAATAATTTGTCTTTTTAAACTGAAAATAATATCTGCTTAATTTCCCTTAAAGTCATAGCATCACATATTAGCATCTAAAGCTTAGCACATGATAGATATTAAATCAATAATCATACAATTGCACTCTAACATTCCCCTCTTTGATTAAATATCAACTATTAACCTCTACCTATCAGTCATGGCGATACTCAGCAGAAGACAGTTAGTACCTACATTTAAACATATGGTATCATAAGGACCCCATATGATTAGAACAATAATTCATTAAGCACATATCTCTGGTACTTTATCACCATAACTTTTCTTTCCCTACTTAATGTTTTATCTCGGTGCATAGAGGGGAATACTTTGCTTATATCTATTCAAAAGCTTTCTTGTATTACATGTTAAGTAGCAGTTCCATATAATCATTATAGTTAGTACAAGAAGAATTAGTATCAATGGATGAATCAAAATATTCATTGCTTTCTATATGGAATAAGATTCATTAACAAATATGTCCCACTAATGAATAGGACATCAATTTTCATTCTGGTTTCTCGATGGTCACTGTCAATCTCTTGTTGCAGACTGTGCAGGTTTTTGGTTTGATTGTTGACCATTGCTGATAATGTTCACTGTTTGTCTCAGACATTAAACTTGTAGAAATTTCTGTGATCATTACTGGTTCTGGAAGCTCATTATTTTTCCTGCAGGAACAACAATCAAGTGTCAGTAATTTCTTAATCAGCCATATAACAATTTTCTCTACCACATATACAATGAGCTGGATTGCCAAACCCTTTGCTACTAATGGCAATATTCCCAATATTCAAAATGAATCATTGCTGACAACTTTGCCAACGAGATTATGTATTCACAAAGGCATTTTCAAAGTTTATTCTCCTATGAGTGCAAATTGTTGAGCACTCCTTCCCCTTCTGTTTCTCACAGTGACATAGGCAATTTGTCACTTATCTGTCTGTTTCACACTGTGTTAGGGAGGCCTTGACCCCTACTTCAGGCAGAAATATTCTGGTAAGACATATCAATACCATAAGACAGTCATTTCTATTTATCAGAACAAGACTCCCCTGATTTGAAGACTTTGCAGTGTGATGCGTGAATCCAGGTGTCTTTTTTCTGTACTTTCACTGCCATGGGAGTCATCAACAGGACTTGATAAGGACCCTTATATCTGGGTTCAAGACGTCTCCTGATGTGCTTTCTTATGACCACCCAGTCACCAGATAGCAGTTTATGGGTACCTGTATCAAAATTAGGGTCTGGAATGGAGGAGAACATTTGACCATATATTTCAGTTAGTTGTTTCTGTAATAAAGCAACATAATTCAACAAATCACCACGTACATGCTGTAGTTGCTATGGAAAATAACAGCCTGTTCTGTGTGCTGTGCCAAACAGTATCTCATTTGGTGCTAAACCTGTGTCTCTTCATAAGTGTAGTTCTAATGTTAAACAGAACTATTGATAAATATTCTAACCAAGTCTTTTTGGTTTCTTGCATAATTTTCTGTAGTTTCAATTTAATGTCACCTGCTGGTGGCCTATAAGGAGTGTGAAAAGCTTGTGATACTCCCAAGTTCTTCATTACATGCTTCATTATCTCTTCTGTAAAGGTTGTACCTCTATCTGATTCAATAACTTCAGGTATGCCATATCTATAGATGACTTCTGAGATTAATTTCTTCGCTGTATTTTTAGCAGTAGCTTTTCCTTCTAACACATTCTCGTAGGTACCACATTTAGGAAGTTGTATATAGTCTATCTGAAGTCTCTGAAAGGGATAGAAAGCCTTTGGGGTCTTTACTCTTTGCCCTGGATTGTGTATTCCACATATCCAGCAAGCTGCCACATAGTTTGTGTCCGCACAGTTAAATCCAGGGGCAATCCAATTTTTCCATACCCTATTAGTCATTGCCTCTTTGGAATGATGTACTTGTCCATGTGCAATCTGAGTCATTACTGGGTATAAGGCTCTTGGTAGGCACCATTTATTTTCTTTTGACTATATTCCTTGCTCATCAAGCTGTACACCTTCTTTTTCCCACTTATTCTTTTCTTCCTTTGTTGCTTGTTTCTGAAAGTCTTTAAGGCTTTGTAGGTCTGGGAATTGAAATTTGTCTGTGTCACCTTCTGTTGAGTCTACAAGAAATGTAGTATTCTTTGGTTGGAGGGCTGCCTTTTTTTGCTGCTTGATCTGCAAAGTTATTTCCTCTTGCTTCTGGAGTTTGTTCTCTAGTGTGAGCTTGAACCTTTATAATTCCCACTTGTTTAGGGAGTTCCAATGCTCTAAACAGTTCATTAATCAAGTTTGCATGTTTGATGGGTTTTCCATTTGATCCTTGGAAATCTCTGCTTTTCCAAATGGGACCGAAGTCATGCGCCACTCCCCAGGCATAACGTGAATCTGTATATACATTGGCTTTTTGTCCTTCTGCATATACACAAGCTTTAGTTAGAGCTAATAATTCTGCTTCTTGTGCTGATGCTCCATTAGACAGTGTTCCTGAGTCAAGCACCTCTTCCTCAGTTGTGATGGCATAACCTGTATATGGAACTCCATCCACATAGTATCTAGATCCATCTACATAAAGAGTTAGGGTTGCATCTGAAAGTGGTGTGTCAGTAACATTATGCAAAGCTCAAGTTTCTAATTTCATAAGTTCCAAACAATCATGTGAAAATTTTTGTGTGTGTATTTCTTCAGTTTCTTCTTCAGACACTTCACTCAGGTCCTCATATCCCCTGTCTGATGATTCATCTTCTTTGCGACTCCCCTTACTCCCCTCTTCTGAATCATCAATGGGGAGCAGGGTTACTGGATTGAAGATTGTGCAATTGGTAATTGTTACATGTGAGGCGCTGAGCAAGGCTACCTGATATTTAGTTAGTCTAGCTGCAGACAAATGTCTTGTTTTTGCTTGATTAAGAATTTCTGTGACTGCATGTGGAACTTGAATAATAAGTGCATGGTCCAATACCATATCTGCTACCTTTTCTTTCAGTATTGCTGCTGCTACTGCTTATATACATGATGGAGAACCTCTTATAACTGGATCGAGTTGTGCAGAATAATAGGCCAGTGGCCTTTGCTTCGTTCCATGTTTCTGTGTGAGGACTCCTAGAGCATGTCCTGACTGCTCATGGCAGAACAATGTGAAAGGCTTCAGATAGTCTGGTAGTCCAAGTGCTGGTGCAGTAGAGATAGCATGTTTCAGGGCTTGCACTGCATTCTCTATTTCAGTTATATTGAGTGGTTCTGTTCCCTGTTGTTTCCTCAAGCATTCATACAGTGGTTGCATAAGAATTGAAGCTGAAGGAATCCACTCTCTGCAATATCCGAGGAGTCCCAAAAAGGCTCTGATTTCTTTGACTGTTTTTGGTGTCTTCATGTCTCGTATAACTTTAACTCTTTCAGTTGTAAGATGTCTGGTTCCTGCAGAGATACAATGTCCTAAGAATATTACTTTTTCCTGTACTAGTTGCAACTTGCTTGGTGATATTCTGCAGTCTTGTTCGGCCAGAAAACAAAGTAATGACAGTGTTTCTGCTTTGCATTCTTCTTCAGCTTCCGCAGCCACCATGAGATCATCTACATATTGAATGAGTTGAGTAGTTGGATTGATAGGCCTCCATCCTTGGAGAATTAGTGCCATTGCTTCTGAAAATTCTGATAGGCTTGTGGCTCCTCCTTGAGAGAGTCTTGTCCAACAATATTGGTTTCCATCATGGGTGAAGGCTAGAAGGAGTTGACTATCTTCTGTGATTGGGACTGAGAAGAAAGCATTTGCCAAGTCAATTACTGAAAACCATTTTGCATTTGGCGGTATCTGATTAAGCAAAGTGTGGGGGTTGGGCACAATGGGAGTGTTGATCAGAAGTCTTTTGTTGACCTCTCTTAGGTCATAAACCATCCAGTATTGCACCCCCTTGTCCGACATCTTAATTCTTTACTGGGAATAGGGGTGTAGAATAAGGAGAGCGACATTTTCTTAACACCCCTATTTGTAGATATTCTTGTATTTGTTCTGATATCGCTTTGGTTTGAGCTGCAGCAAGTGGGTACTGTTTAATTGAGACAGGATGTGTTCCTGGCTTTAGTATCAGTTTTACAGGATTTACTTTAAGTGTGCCCACATCGTGTTTTCCTTTGGACCATAACTTGTCTGGTACTATGTTCAGTCAATCTGGTAGATTAACAGTCTTAGCCTTGTGACATGTGCTCATCTGCTCTAGCATCTAGATTGCTGCTGTAAGATCTTCTTGGACTGGAGATGGGAGTTGACTTATGAGTTTTACTCCAGTTGGGGTGTATTTGATGCTGGCTTGTATCTTTGAAAGTACATCTGCTCCCAACAGATTATAGGGACAAGATGAGGAAGTGAGAAATTGTATTGGTACTTCAATTGTCTCTTCACCTACTAAAAGTGTGACTGGTTTACTTTCTGTTAGTTTTACTTCTTTTCCTGCTAGGCCTGTAGCAGGTAAATCAATTTCTGTTAATAGTTGTTGAGGTACCTCCTGTTTTCTTAATACAGTGTGGCTTGCTCCAGTATCAATTAGACACTCACATTCTTGACCATTAGGTAATATGATATTCACTAGGCCTTTAGTCAAGTTGTCATTTAGAGTTTGGTTATTTGTGAGCCGGAGGTACGTTGGAGTGCCAATTTCCTATGCCAGTTGTTGGTCTGTAGCTTGTTGATTTCTTCTTTCCAGCCATTTCTTATGCTTATTGCAATCTCTTTTCATGTTTCCTCTCTGTTTGCAAAAAAAACAAACTCCTTGCTTTTTCATTTCTTCCAGAGTCATGTTTTCTTTTTCCTTTATTTATTGCTCAGGTGCACCTCTTGTGTCTGTACGAACCTTCAGTCTGGATTTTCTTGAACCACATGAACGGTTTGGGACTTGTCTTTGACTTTCCTCTGCTTCTCCTTTTCCCGGTCTTCTATACCTTCTAGGACTTGGAGCATGGATTGCATTTCCATTGTTGCTGCTTCTGGTCTTATAAGGAACAATTGTTGATGATATGTTTCAGAAAGGTCATTAAGGAATATGGTCTTAAACAGTCTGCGATGTTGGGCTTTATCTCGAGTAAAACCTTCAACTTTGTGTGCTTGAGTAGGTCTGTCACAATCTGGCAAAGCCAGTGCTGGTGCTGAAGTTGCTTTAGCTTAAAATTGGTTAAACATTTGGTTTTGCTCAGTGGAGAGTGTAAATGTCTTACTATCACCCAGAAATGCTAATGCAAAAACACAGATAATAGCTCATAAAGTCTTAAATCTTTTTCATTTCCGTACAAATATTGAATTCCCATCAATGCATTACCATACCCACGATACAAAGAAGGACTTGCAGTATATTACTATTATAGCACAGTAAATAAGGGCAGTGAATGCGTTTACAACACTGATTGACTCAAAATTGTTATGAGGATAAAAATAAAAACCTTTTGCTTTCTGCACATACAGAAAAACCATCTGGTTCATGCATTTGCTATGCGAATAGCACATAAACTCTAATATCTCTTTCCAAAACAAGGTAATCATTACTCAGCAGAGTCTACGGTTTTTAAATTCTTGATTAGTTTTTACTTATGTTTGTTGTAGCTGTGGATCAAAACATTGCAAACTTCTATTCATTGGTAGTTGGATAAATTCAATCTGGATTGAAAGGGTGCTTTGTAGCTGGAGAGCTTCTGTGAAGAAAAAAACTTTTGCATAGAGATTAACATTTATTCACTAGGAATTACAGTAACTGTTATTAATTCACATTGAACAGCTGCTAATACGACACTTGTTTAAAAGTTTCTCTTTGTAGCTTAACTGTGACGCTATGCGTTCCATACAATGAAAAACTGATTTCCTCAAAGGGCAGTCCCTAATCTCACAAACAGGGAATGTCAAAGTGACGAGACCTGGGCGAGTGTTCAAAGCCACTCCTTTCTCATCATCTCTTTGGAAACCAAATATTCACACATATTTCCAGATTCTGTGATTTCCATGTTTAAAGTACAAATATATATTCACAATTCTCGCTCACAGACGACATTTTATCTCGTAACATTTCTTTATGGGCATAACAAACCCTCCTGATTTCTGAGAACATTTATCAGCGCCATTTTCACACAGATAAAAACAGCTTGTAATATATATCTTCATGTAAAGCTCACTCCCACAATTCTCAACTTCATTAAAGAGAAAGCTATTTTTCTCAAATTTCAGAAACAAAATTATTTTGTTCAAATACAGAAACGGGTTGTTGGACCCCAGCCAACTTGTCCGTCCACTGAATCGTGTAATGATGGACCAAAACATTTCAACACTTGTTATGCAGCTCTTTAAAAGCTTAGAATTAAGCAGGCAGGCATTATATTATTTACAAAAATGTACAACTTCTTTAACCTTGAAACATGTCTCTTGTAAAAAAAAAAACAAAAACAAAAAAAAACAGACAAGACAGACAAACACAGATCTCCCTCACACGAAGTAAGACGGAGACAAAACTCACATACAGAGAAAGAAAAATTAGCCGATACCTTCCAGCCTACTGCTGTGGAACTACAAGTCCCAGCATTAGACTAAATACAAGTTAGCCTCAACATGTTATTATCACTCAGCACTCCGGACATATTTTATCAGCATTACATACATTGTCAGATAACAAAAAACAGAGTGCTTCTTATCTCAACACACTGAAATCTTTTACACAGAATAAGGGAGGGGCACATCTCACTCATTCAGCTGCGCAGGATCAAACATACATTTAGCATATCCACACATTGACCTGATCTTCATAGCCAAGCCTTTTTATCCATTCTTTATTATTCAAATAAAACCCATACCATTTCTGTAAGTCTAATGTCCCTTCTGGGGGAAATCCTGCTCTCTTGAGTACTTTATGAATTCTTTAAAGAGCTTTACTACCTTCTCTCTTTTTCATTATATCAATAGGCTTGCCTATAGTAGGCATCTTACTGTTCTGTGCCCCCATTTACTGGGTTACTGGTCACAGTACTGTCAGTATCTGGGATACAATGTCTTATAAGTGGGATAAGGTAATACAATTTTCCCCTTTGTACAGACTATAAGTATCTTTAATCCTTTACCTCCTAGTCTGCCATAGGAACACCAGATGTGAGTTTTATCGGCTGTAGATTAAAAGGCTGGCACTTATGGCTGATCCGATTCTTCCCCTCAAGTCAGTGTATGGACATATAGGTTTATAATCTGGTAACATATGATTTTGTGGCCAATATGTAGTATTTCTTCATTCAAATGCACCCGAACGTAAAATATAGTTCTTTTTCATTACTTACAAAACCGTAATATGCATTTGTAGTTGTAACACACTCTAGTCTAGGTCCCTTGCAACCTGAATATTTTCTCAGAACAATGCAGTAGGTACAATTCTTACATACACCTCTCTTATTATCTTCTAACTAAAATTGTCTACATCCATCATAATCTACAGTATCCATACATTTATCATTTCATTATCCTTTCCTCTGACTGTACATTGGGTTCATAGAATACCCTCTAATCACCTCAACTGACTTTCCTTAGACATACAAAGAAATACTGAACAGAGTAAGAAGGTAGAAATCTACACTTTTCTTACTCACCGGATTTAGTTCAGCAGTTCTCTGGACATCAGTGGAGTTTGGCGTCAGGTGTGGAGATATTGGAGCATCCCGGATCTAGCCCCCAGAAATGTTGGGGTATCGGGGTTCACCGATACTTCTATCAAGCACCTTCAATGTCAGTCAGATCTTTCTTTGTTTTCAGTCGACTGGTGAACAGAAAATACTCAACACCTGTATGATATAATGCTGAGCAGCTTTATTCTGTTCCAATTTGAGACCACTTCAGCGCTTATTTTTATACATGTAAGTCTAGGGGTATAGATTCTGAACAACCAATTATAAGACATTAAAATAATGAGAGAAAATCAATTAACAATATATATATTTCAGTTTTACATCAAAGATCAAACAACTCTTTCTTCTTTGTGTGTTATCTCTTTCCAAGCTTTTTGCCAATATCCTTGTGCTGCCCCCATCTTTGAGTCCTTGGGTTTTATCTTATCAAGAACGTTGCTACATGTTCTTGGAATGTTTTCGTTGATGGGAACATGGCGCTGCGTGGCCAACCTTGAATAATTTGTCTTTTTAAACTGAAAATAATATCTGCTTAATTTCCCTTAAAGTCATAGCATCACATATTAGCATCTAAAGCTTAGCACATGATAGATATTAAATCAATAATCATACAATTGCACTCTAACAGTAACCTGATGGTGTCCAGTCCCTACGTTTGGAGGTTTACATGAGAGACTTGATGACCTTTGTTTTATTACTACTTTGAGTGACCATTTTGGGACATGTGACAGCTCTCTGCTGTGGGGGAAGTTGCCCTCATGAGTCTCTGCTGCTGACATTCAGCATTTGTGTGGGAAGACATTTGATTACAGACAAAGGGAGCAGTGGGTGACATAGTTCTTTTTAGGTCACACATAGGGCCCCATTTAGCGGTAATAGTGCTATATGCAATTTAGAATGGAGCTAGTACGCCCTCCCCTCCCAACTTCATATTTGTCTGCACCTTTTAAAGTTGCCTCTCTGCAGCACAACATGGTTTTGCCAAGGTGCAAAATTGCACATTCCAGATGGATTTACTTCTCTTCAGGATCCCAGGGGAGAGAGAGAGAGGTGGGTGTAAGGTGACGATCCCAGAGGAGAGAGAGTGAGAGAGAGGTGGGTGTCCGGTGACAGGATCCCAGGGGAGAGAGAGAGAGAGAGGTGGGTGTCCGGTGACAGGATCCCAGGGGAGAGAGAGAGAGAGAGGTGGGTGTCCGGTGACAGGATCCCAGGGGAGAGAGAGAGAGAGAGGTGGGTATCAGGTGACAGGATCCCAGGGGAGAGAGAGAGAGGTGGGTGTCAGGTGACAGGATCCCAGGGGAGAGAGAGAGAGAGGTGGGTGTCAGGTGACAGGATCCCAGGGGAGAGAGAGGTGGGTGTAAGGTGGCAGGATCCCAGGGGGAGAGAGAGGTGGGTGTCAGGTGACAGGATCCCAGAGAGAGAGAGAGAGTGAGAGGTGGGTGTCAGGTGACAGGATCCCAGAGGGAGGGAGAGAGAGAGAGGTGGGTGTCAGGTGACAAGATCCCAGAGGGAGAGAGAGAGAGAGGTGGGTGACAGGATCCCAGAGGGAGAGAGAGAGAGGTGGGTGTCAGGTGACAAGATCCCAGAGGGAGAGAGAGAGAGGTGGGTGACAGGATCCCAGAGGGAGAGAGAGAGAGGTGGGTGTCAGGTGACAGGATTCCAGGGGAGAGAGAGAGAGGTGGGTGTCAGGTGACAGGATCCCAGGTGAGAGAGAGGTGGGTGTCAGGTGACAGGATCCCAGGGGAGAGAGAGAATGAAGATGATGTCCAGGATCCAGGGTAGAGAACCATGTGGCAGAAGAGAGGTGACGGGATTCCAGGGGGGTGGGAGGATGGTTTCAGGTGACAGGATCCCAGGAAAGGGGGAGAGAGAAGTAGGTGTCAGGTGACAGGATCCCAGGGGAGAGAAGAGTGGCTTACATGCTATTCAATGACAATGCTACTTACCAGAGTGCAGTGCCGCACCGCAGGAGATCTTCTTATAACTGAAGCAAGCTGGAGGCTTTTACCTAGGTCCTGATTTGCTAAACCTTTGTCCTGAGAGTTACAGTAATCCTACTTGAACAACTAATGAATCTCTGAGGTTTCACTATTGGTACCTAGAGCCATCAAAGATCTCGTTCAATGTTATTTTTTTCTTCAGTGAAATATAATTTAACACAATATTGAGCAGGGAGTAACTCTGTGCATCGACCATGATGCTGAGAGACTTGTATGTTTGAAATATCATTGATGTAGTACCAAAAAAATTGTGTTTTAATAAGAATAACAGCATTTTGCAATATTTTCCATTTTAAAAATCATATTTATCTTTTTTCCAATTTGGGGACACTACTACCTTGTGGTATAGAGAGCTTTGAACCTGAAGCTCCCCATTATATCCTCGTCTACCAACTGACAATCCATTATAAGATAAGTGCCCATGGGGTAAGATGCTTTTACACTATGCTGCCAGTGGCAGCAGGAAAATATTTATTTATTTTCTTTACTCGTATACTTCAGAAATGCTTAAAACAGCCAGACACCACTGGGGATCCGCCTCTCCTGTGCCCTCATATGATGGCTCCTGGTGGGGAGACCGGGTCACTAATTGTAATTCAGTGACCAGGGAACCCAGTGGTAGTGAGCAGCTTTGGTCGTATCAATGTGACTGGGATTCAAGAGATGCGATTTGGATGTACTGCAGCCTATATTCTCCCTCTCTGTATGGGAATGGGGCTTACCGAGGGCAGCCCTGACTGCCGAGTCCTGAGCGGAGAGACATTGCTGACCAGCAACAAAACAGGTCTATGGTTCGACAGGCTTATATCACCACTGGAAAGTCTGTTCTGGAAAATACCACTGCCCCCTCTACCAGATCGGTGAGCGCTTCCTAGGCAACGCAGCATGGATCCTTGGTCGAGCAGTTGTGTTGGTTGATACCTTGTCCTCCATCCATACCGTCCATGTATTTGCCTCAAAAAGCTAGCTTGGATCGGAAGGTTTTGCACATGGCTGTCTCTGAGTGTACCCTCCCGTAAGGGCAGCTTTGGAAAGTCCCCAAGGTAGCAGTGTCCCCCAAATTGGATGAAAAAGAAATTTTTTATTTTTTTATTTTTTTTACTTGCATTAAATCCAGTTATCTGATTCTATTTAGGGGGACACTGTGTTCCCACTCCTTTTTACACTAGCGGTTTGTGAAGGTGGAATGTTGCGTTCCTTTGTGGAATAGTAGTATTTGGTTGGTTGATCCTTTCTGTCCTATCCTGTGGGGCTTTGTTAGTAAAAAAAAAAAAAAAGCAGTGTCCCCAAATGGAATTAGAAATGGATTAAACAGAAGTATACAAATCCTGTTTTTTGTTTTATGATGCTCCTGTTTAGTATATATCACATTATTATGAAAACAGTTCTACTTTTTCTACTTTAAACCATTGTGATTACCTGCTTTATTAGTATAGTGTATTGGTGATGTACTGCTCTGTTACATTGATACTGTTTTTTAGGTGCGTCGTTGGAAAGCTGATGGAAGTAAAAACTTCATGTGTACTGGTAGACCGGGCTGGTTAACAGTGTCACTTCGAGTTGGGAAGTACAAGGACACGCATAAGAACATAAAGATCAATCTCATGGATATCTTAGAGGTTGACACCAAGAAGCAGGTGTGTTTCACAGGCCGGAGTTTGTGTGCATTTATTCTGGCTTGAATATATTGTGTTTGTGTGTGTGTGTGTGTGTGTGTGTGTGTGTGTGTGTGTATGTATACTCTCATCCTTGCCCACTCTCCTGCAATGTCCAGGAGACTCCCGAATTCCAGGTAGGACTCCTGGGAGAGCGGGCCATTCCCCCACATCCTGCTTACTTCCTAGTGAAGTGGGGAGGATAGGAGCCCCCATGATGCGATTTATGGTTATTGCGTTATCTTGGCCCCACACCCCTGTGTGCCAAAATGATGCGATTCGCCCCGCCCTCATTGTATGTATGTATATATGTGTATATATATATATATATATATATATCCTACCTATATATTAATGCACAGCAGCGTTTACTCACTGACATTCCTTATTTCTTTCCTTAGGTTGTCCGTCTGGAACCATTGGTGAATATGGGTCAGGTGACTGCCCTGCTGAATTCTATTGGTTGGACTCTTCCAGTATTACCTGAGCTTGATGATTTAACAGTTGGTAAGAACAAGTGTACTCTACTGCTTATGTCAGCATGTTCACATGTGATGAATCGGTCTTGGGGGTCATGCATAGCGATTGTCACTATTGTAGACACATTCTTCTAAAAATGGAGACTTCCCATGATGTCGAGAAGATTGGAACTGTACAGAACTGTGTATGTTAGGGATTTATATTGTGAGCTCCAATGGGGCAGGGACTGATGTGAGTGAGTTCTCTGTACAGAGCTGCGGAATTAGTGGTGCTGTATAAATAAATGGTGATGATGATGGTCTGGATATGAGACCGTCTGCAGAGTACATACCATGCCTCACAGTTTGTATGATCACACGCAGAGTTCAGATGCAGGAATACATGATTAATTTTCAAATATTTAGGACAACTCAACCCAAAAGCTTGGTCAGTTTTGGGTACTTGCTCTGGCGTGTTTCTCCAGATCTGTCAGATCCCACACAGGCTTCAATGGTCCGTTCTCCAAATGGCACTTTCCTGTGTCAGGCAGACATTGGTGTTGGAAATGACCTCCCCATGGAGTTTAAGTTCACATTAATGAGGGGTTCACAGAGGAGGGACATAGAAAACACAGTTGCCCATTTGAAATAGGCAAGTGATTGCATTGTTAGACTGCTCCAAATATTAAGGGACCTCCCAGGTCAGGAGCACTAGACCCTTGATATGCAGCAGTCAGTATTCTATAAGTTATTGAACTCTTGCCATAAAGAGCACATTTTAGTTTATGTAACAGTCAGTGAAGGCAAAGCACACACAGATATAAGGGTGAAGTTAGAGAAGTAGCTTGATGATGTCATTGTTGGGGGGGGGGGGGGGGGCATGGTCCTATAGTTGTAAGATTATATGAGAATCCCTTAGGGCTCCACTCTTTACTAAGGTCTGGCATGTAGACAATAAATACATAGCAATAAGTCACAAGTCTAACACACAGAAGATAAATAAACTGAGGACGTTGCAGCGGAAGTCTGGTGTACAATGAGCATTATAAGCAGTAGACAGGTTCACATCTGAGATCTGGTTTGCATGCATATACATTGAATGCGCAGAGATCAAATTTCCAAAGAGCTGGACATGCAGGAAACAAATAAGCAATAAGGAACTCACAATGATTTTCTGGGATTTAAGTAGTGGTCAAGCTAAAGCCAGGGTCTGGTACTCAGGAGACACAGCAAAATTTTAACTTCCAGCAAAGTCCGGTACTTTTAGCAAGAATGTTGTTCGTTTGGGTGAAATTTAGCTTTTTGTCCTATGGGACTTTGGACAAATTAGTTATTAACTATCAGAGAGGGAATTTAGAAAGGGAGGAGCTTCTGAATTTTGAACAGATCCAAATTTAGTTCCTATTCCTTTATACCCCAAAGTAGCAGTGTGTTGCCCAGTCCAAGTAATGGATTTAAAGTAAACACAACAATCCTCTTTGTTTCTGCAGGGGGCCTGATTATGGGAACAGGAATTGAATCTTCATCCCATAATTTTGGACTCTTCCAACACATCTGCTTGGCCTATGAGCTTGTCCTTGCGGATGGGAGCCTCGTGCGTTGTACACCAGTAAGACACAATTTCTCTTTACTATTCATGTATTAAGGTACTTTTCTGTTGCATGTTGATTTGGAACTCTTGTGCTCTGTGTATTGGAAAAGTTATGTAATAAAACTCTCTTTTCAGACAGAAAATTCAGATCTCTTCTATGCCGTCCCCTGGTCCTGTGGAACTCTGGGCTTCTTGGTTGCTGCAGAAATAAAGATTGTCCCAGCTAAGAAGTATGTGAAGCTGCAGTATACTCCTGTGCGGGGCTTGGAGAAGATCTGTGAGAAGTTCTCCTTGGAGTCCAAGAAAAAAGAGAACTATTTTGTGGAAGGTTTGGTTTACTCTGCTGATGAGGCGGTGATAATGACTGGAGTCCTGACTGACGAGGCCAAGCCCGATCAGGTAAGTAACGCTTACGGTGAGAGTAAGTGAGTTGAAAGTAACTAATTACTATTGGTAATCAAGTATGTACAGTATCATCATCATCATCATCATCATTCATCATCATCATTTATTTATTTATATAACACCACTAACTCCGCAGCACTGTACAGAGAACTTGCTCACATCAGTCCCTGCCCCATTGGGGCTTACAGTCTAAATTTCCTAACACACACACACACAGACTAGGGTCAATTTGTTTTCAGCCAATTAACCTACCAGTATGTTTTTGGAGTGTGGGAGGAAACAAGAGCACCCGGAGGAAACCCAAGCAAACACAGGAGAACATACAAACTCCTCACAGATAAGGCCAAGGCCAGTATATCATAATAGAAAGATAAGGGGAGCAAAAGAAGTGCATGTGTATTATTATTTATTACGGTATGAATATGAAGGCTGTATGCTGTAAGTATATAAGGAGTTGGGAAGCTATATTTGGTAGGGTTATATTTAGGGTAGATCAGGGGAGGGCTGCAAATTTCTGCTCAGCAACCTATTGGGAACATTTTAAGGGAAAAAAATGCAGGTGACCCAGCCCAAGGTAGCTCACTATGGGAGCGGCTCAGTGGGCAGATGCCCCCCTGCCCAGCCTGCCCCTGGGGCTGATGATAAATAGATGACTCAGGGACATGTTATACACTGATGTGAGGAAGATAGGGAGGTTGTAGAAGGGGAGAGGAATATATGCTACAATCATCTATAGCCATTGTGGGCTTCTGTAATGTCTTTTAAGCATAAGCTCTTAAACACAGTCCTCAGTCCTTTTAGTGATTTCTGTAGCACATTTCAGAGTGATTTGGGACGAATCCTATACCAGCTCTCCCTGGACATGTTGGGACTTTGAGTACTAAGAAATTCTTCTGAGAGCATATTAGGAGACCACTAATCTACAATATACTATGGGAGTTTGCCAGTGATGGCTCTGTGTGTACAGAGAGCTGCCATTTTATTTTGTCTGCAGTGTAGGAAGAGCCAACCTGCATCTCTGTCTGTGTGTGTATGTTCGGGAAGTTAGACTGTAAGCTGATATGGGGCAGGGACTGATGTGAGTTCTCTGTACAGCGCTGTGGAATTAGTGGCGCTACATAAATAGCTGCTGCTGATGATATAAAGAGCAGTGTTGGGTGGAGAGGGAGAGACCAATGATGAAGCGCAGGGTTCTGGTGAAGTATCTCCAGAATGAGTTACTGGATCATTGCAGATAGATTTGAAATAAGAGCACCTATTGATGACTATAGTTAACGTAGTGTATTGGTGATTGCTATACATAACCAAAGTTTAGATTCAATTAGAGCAGATTAGATTTGAAACTTCTATTTATTGAAAGGTTAATTAATTGTGTTAATTGTCACTGATTCTGGATCTAAAGTTTGATATTGATACTTGTTTTGGAGAATTTAATTGTGTATTGAGGTCTGCTAATAAATTATTCTTATATGTTTGACTATATTTATTATGGGCCTGATTCATGAAGGAAAGCTAAGCAGAAAATGGATTAAGTTTTCTCACTCAAGTTTTCTGGACAAAACCATGTTGCAATGCAAGGGGTGCAAATGAGTTTATTTTGCACATAAGGAAAAAAACTGTTTATTTTTCCATGTAGCACACAAATACTTGATAGCTTATACTGCAATTTAAAGTTGATCTAGAACATGCCCTACCCCCCCCTAACTATAAATATGTCCCCACATTTTAAATTTGCCTCTCCCTCCAATGAGCACATGGTTTTGCCTTGCTTGCTTACTTTTGGTTAAATTTCCCTAATGAATTTGGCCCTATATCTTAATTGTCAGAAAATATTAGATGGTTTTGGAGGAAGAAAGGAGTGACTTCTAATAATATGGTAATTACTATGTGGACTCTACTAGACTGAACCAAAGTGTATTCCAATAAATTAAATATATACTGATGAAAATATATTTTATATGATACACCAGGTTGTTTAATATACCTATAAACTCCTGTAAATAATATCTGTATAAAAAGTGAGTTAAAATATTATTAAAAGTCACTTTGGATTTTTGTGACTTGTATCAAAGCTCTCGGTCCACAGTGATCTCTTGATTTATATATGGTTACAAGGTCTTCACTGACTTCTAATATCCGTATAATTTACTGTAGGCAGGGCCTTATGCCATATAGAATATAATCATTATCTACTATGATACTTGTCCTTATTAGAGAACATTATGAATAGACCATTTTGCTCAGAGATTTTCCAGCTCCGACTTTCTTAGCATATGTATGTATGTGTGTGTATGTGTATATATATATATATATATATATATATATATATATATATATATATATATATATATATATATATATATATATATATAATATATATATATATATTATATATAATTATTAACAACATGATCTTTGAGTATTTTCCTTGTTTTCATTTCAAAGATAAATAATATTGGAAATTATTGGAAGCCTTGGTTTTTCCAACACGTGAAGTCTTATTTGACAAATAACCGAAGTGGAACAGAGTACGTCCCCTTACGGCATTATTATCACAGACACACACGGAGCATCTTCTGGGAGTTGCAGGTAAGTGTCCATCTCTATGAGCACACAAGAGCTGTAGACCCAGTGGTATGACTGCACCAGCCCTGCTAGTAGAGCTATAATAAATATAATAAACCTTTTCCAGGACGCTGGAAAAGTATCAAGAGCTTGAATGGTAGTATAAATACTACCGTAATAATCTATATAGTTACAGTGTGTCAAACAAATAATCTTTAGTATTTTAACATTTTTTTATTCTCCCTTCGTTCTAGGACATCATTCCTTTTGGCAATCACCCAGTGTTCCGTTACCTGTTTGGTTGGATGGTTCCTCCAAAAATCTCTTTATTAAAGCTCACTCAGGGTGAGACCATCCGAAGATTGTATGAGCAGCATCACGTGGTGCAGGATATGCTGGTTCCCATGAAATGTCTCCAAAAATCCATCACTGCTTTCCACAATGAGATTAATGTACGTTGTAAACCATTATTACTGCCATTTATTAAGTGGTTCAGAGTTAGAGGGAAGACTATCTGTGCTGTGACTGGCTCTGTGTGTGTTGGTGCCTTGTGGTTTGGTTAGGGATTCCAATCCCATTTCTCTACATCAAGCATAGTATGCGCCATGGTTACTAAGCCTGATGTGAAGCGGTTCAGACTACAGGACTCTTTTCTTGTCCCACAACACCTGAAGCCAGATTCCATAGTGACCACCTCCTAGTTTAGTTATGGTAATGGCTCGCTTTGGACCGTTTGGAACTGCTGCCACCAGGAGGAATACGGACTCTTGTGAGAGTGAGAAAAATAATTAATGGACTCTCAACAACAGAGCAGGGCAGACGGTGCCATGGTCCTAACTGTCCTCATGCACTCAATCTGCCAGTTTATTGAATTTACTCGTTTGAATGTGTGATACTTGGATATTAGTCAGTGAAAACTTAAGGTTTTAATGGATTGAGTTATAAACTGCAGCACCTGTATGGCTCGGGACTTTCTATATAGGCTCTATACGATATATGGTCAACGGCTTGACATTCATTTGGTCGATATTCAGAAAGTTGACAACATTAGGTCAACAATTGAAATGTAGACAGTATTCTATGACCAAGTATAGGGTTAGGGATAATATTGTTGACCTAATAGTACTGTCTACATTGGAATTGTGGACCTAATAATATTGTCTACATTTCAACTGCCGATTTAACAATACTGTCGACCATGTGAATTGTCGACCTAACAGTACTGTCCGTGTCATTATTTCCGAGTTTCCAACCCTGTCTATATTATGGTGTCGATCATGCAGCTGTTGAACATATGTATCACACCCGCTCTAGACTGTCCTAATAGTGCAGTGTCTGCATTGTTTTACATTGTCATTAGTAATAAACTCTGGTCCTTGTTATGTTCTTAGGATGAGACATGTACTGCAACCTGGGACTCAAAAGTCCTATGTTCAGTAGCTGCATAATACATTTTGAGTCATGCATATATTTTTTTTGGTAGGTTTACCCACTTTGGCTTTGCCCTTTCATACTACCAAGTCAGCCAGGCATGGTACACCCCAAGGGCAATGAAGCAGAGCTCTATGTAGATATTGGAGCATATGGAGAACCCAAGACGAAACACTTTGATGCCAAAGCTTCTATGCGCCACTTAGAAAAGTTTGTCAGAGATGTTCACGGGTAAGTTAACTACATAAATGCCATGACGTGTGTAGCACCATTTGCCGGTTACTTTTTTCTATGGTAGGCATCGTTTGTGGTATGTTAATATATGCACATCATATTGCACATAAATAAAGTAATCACTATAATGCATGATATGGGCAGTAATACTCTCCTGATTCTCTCTTTTGATCTGACACTTAGGTGCTTATAGTGAGTTGAATCTCAAGATGCATCCAGCACTGCACCAATAACATATGTGCCAGGTTTACCTCCCAGTTACACCTCCGCAATTACTGTACTCGGTCTGTGTTTGCTTGCCCCCTCTCTCCCCTGTTACGCCTCTCCAAGTGTAGGGAAGCACAAGTACCAAAGCTTAATGACACATTACATATTTGCACATTGCCTACTTTATGAACCAGGGCTTTTTTTTTTTTTTTTTTAATAATTGATATTCATTACAATTCCAAAATTAGAGCATTGCATTTTCATATAAAATGTTTTCACACATTAAAAGATCACAGCGTTTGTTAAATGGACACAGGAAAGAACATGGACCTTGTGGGCAGCACGGTGACTTAGTGGTTAGCATTTCTGCCTCACAGCACTGGGGTCATCAGTTCGATTCCCGACCATGGCCTTATCTGTGTGGAGTTTGCATGTTCTCCCTGTGTTTGCGTGGGTTTCCTCCGGGTGCTCCAGTTTCCTCCCACACTCCAAAAACACTAGTAGGTTAATTGGCTGCTATCAAAAAATTGACCCTAGTCTCTCTCTGTATGTATGTATGTATGTATGTATGTATGTGTGTGTGTATGTTAGGGAATTTAGACTGTAAGCTCCAATGGGGCTGGGACTGATGTGAATGAGTTCTCTGTACAGCGCTGTGGAATTAGTGGCGCTATATAAATAACTGATGATGATGACGAACCTATGTCCACAAGACAAGCTGTGACATTCAACCTATGGGGGGGAATGCAGTTCCCCTCCAGTTGCCTCTGGGACGGTCATGAAGGCACTCAGCGGCCATGTATCTTAGAGGTGCGCAGGAAAATCAGCGACGTTTGGGCACCGTAGGACGCAGAAATGAGCTGAGCGCAGCTGGACATTGTCATGATGTTCACAAGCGCATAAGGGGAATTGAATTCCCCTAAGAGTGGGCAAAATTGCCTGGATTGTTAATAACAGTAAACCTGACCTACAGATAGCTTACAATTATGCATGTAGAATAGAAATACTACGTCCCTTCTTCCTTATTGTTATAATAATTATTTTCTTTATGTACTTGATCATAATCATCAAGTCCAGCAGATGTTTTAACATGATTTCCTTTTGTGCACATAGAAGCTGACATTATACTGTATTTATTCATCTACCTCCCAATTATAATTCTTTCTTTCTCTGTCAAGCTTCCAAATGCTGTATGCAGACTGTTACATGACCCGGGAGGAATACTGGGAGATGTTTGATGGTTCTTTGTATCAGAAGCTGCGAGAGAAATTGAACTGCAAGAACGCTTTTCCAGAGGTGTATAATAAAATTTGCAAAGCCGCACGTCACTGAGAGCAAAAGACATGTCACAGAAATGGACTGTGCGCAAAAATGATACCACAAGCCCTGCAAATTGTGACAACTTAATATTAGAGCAGTGCAATCACTGACACGTCTGTTAGATCTTCAGAGAAATGTCACAACGCATAGATTCCTTTGTAACTCCTACAACGATGTGTAATTGCGCCTGGACAGTCACCGTGCAACCACCAGGTGATAACTTGTTGTCTAACATCACTGGTTTTTCAGGGTGCCTGCAAGTAAAACAATAATTGCGATCTGAGCCATAGAATTGAACTTAAGCCTTGGAAATGAAGACTGAATCTCTTTAAAGTCTGAATCTGAGTTTTTACCGAAATGTAAAGCCAAATAATGGTAATGTTTGTATATCTGGAGGGAAGTGCCAACAAGCCTAATGGTTTAATTAATTAAATGTCTTTTTGTCTGTATAGCTTTTTATGTAATTATAAATATTGCGTTTTGTGTTAACGCCTGTGTGCTTTTTTTGTATATATTATTATCGTAGATTTGTAAGATATCCCAGTACTCCACATTGCTATACAATAGGGAGAACAGGACATATATAAAACAGGGACAAACAAGGCAGACAAAATAAATGCAGACATGAAAACCGGGTATGAAGGACCCTGCTCATTAGAGAGCTGATATTCTAAGGGGAAGAGGGCACAGCTGAAACAAGAGGACCGAGTGTGGTTTGGAGTGGAGATTGGGACAGTTGTGAGGGTGCATTGGTGTGAGTAGAATCAATGGGGGCTATTAGGTAAGCACTTTAGAAAAAAAAAAAAAAGAGATGGGTATTCATGGGGCGTCTCAACATTTTAAGGCCGTGGGAAAATCTGATTGGGCGTGGTAGGGAATTCCATAAGTGGGGAGCAGCATGGGAGAAGTCTTGTAGCGGGATTGAGAGATGGTTACTAGAGACAAGTCAAGGCGCTGGTCAGAGGTAGATCTGAGGGGAGATTATTTTGATATGAGATTTGAGATGTATGCAGGGGTGGTTTGACGGCTTTGTAGGTAAGGATGAGTAATTTGAGTTGGATTCTGGAGGGCACAGGGAGCCAGTGTAGGAATTTAAAAACTGGCACAGCAGATGGTTACCGTTGAGAGGAAAATCAGTTTTGCAGCAGCATTTAGGATGGATGGAAGTACATGGGTGTGGGCAATGCCAGATAGTTGGAGGTTGCAATAGTGAAGACGAGAGATGATGAGAGAATACATAAGCGTTTTGGTAGCATGTTGGGTAAAAAAAAAGGGCGTAGTCTGGCAATGTGTCTAAGGTGGAGTCAACAGGACTGGAAGAGAGTCTGGATGTGAGGAATAAAGCAGAGCGCGGAGTCAAGTTTGACACCAAGGCAGTGGACTTGGGAGACTGAATAAATTGTGGTGTCATTGACAGTGAGAGAGATTTGAGGGCAGGTGGTGACTCTGGTAGGTGGGAAGATAACAAGCTCTGTTTTGGACATGTTGAGCTTTAGGTAGCGTTGGGACATCCATGTGGAGATAGCAGAAAGACTGTTGGGTACACAAGATAGTACAGGAGGGGAGAGGTCAGGGGAAGAAATATAGATTTGAGTGTTGTCAGTGTAGATCTGGTACTGGAGGCTGAATGAGCGAATTAGTGCTCCAAGAGAAGACGTGTACAGTGTGGAAAAAAAAAAAAGTAAAGGGCTAAGAATAGAGCATTGTTGGACACCAATAATTGGGGTGAGTGGAGGGGAGAATGTGCCAGAGGTAAAAAACACTAAAAGAACGGTCACAAAGACCAATGGTGTGAAGGGTGTGTAGGAGAAGATATATAAATATATATTAACAAAACCGGACAAAAGACAGACTAGAAGATAATATCGTGTTAGAGGCCAATCCCAAACAACAGTTTCAAGATTTTAACATTTTGTAAAGCAATAAAACTAATGGAGGAGGGGGTAGGGGAGGACAATGGGAGAGTCCAACCAAAAGAGGAAACAAGTTGGGGGCCTCACGTGGTGGAAGCTGTTGAAGGATAAAGAAAAGGGCGGGGGTGACAGAAGTTAGAGTGGAGGAGGAGGCAGAGAGATGCCCAGGCAACAAAGGGAAGACTTGCGTCACTAATGAGAGCGGAAACCATCAGGCTTGTTAAAGTCAAGTGATGTCAGCCAGGTGGAGGTCAACTCTTGGGTTTGGTCTGTTGGACATATAGAAGTTGATATGCTTAATCCATTCCATCTTCAAAGGTAGGGAGGGTGATCTGTTACGACTCTGCCTATACTTTGTATGTGGCAGCAGTACCTCAATTCCACCAGAGGTGCTGCTGTTCTGCCCTTGAACTTTACACCTTTCGTGTAGGAGTTAATCTCCTTACCTGATTAGAACTGCACCTGTCTCACAGCTTCATGTAACTGCCTCAATCTGTGCTCTGTGCAGTTCATCGTTTATACCTGGCTGCTGCTTGTTTCTCCCTGTTCCAGTTTTGTGTATTGGAGTATACCTGTTTATTCTGCTACCTGAAATCTGCATATTCCACGAACTGAATCCTTGTTCGCATATTTTGCCTAAATTAAGATACTTGGTTTCTATACTTCTGTTGTCGCTTCCTGAATTCGCTAGGAATCATAACATAACAGCCGCCCCCTGCTTGTTTTTCTCTTTACAATAATCTGACACTAAATAAAGTCTCATTTGCGAACTGCTCAACACCACGAGGTGCCCTGCACGTCACAAGGGAAGCCTCCGTTCTACCTGTGCAAAGTGCAGCTATCACAAGTCCCAGCAGAAATCTAGACCCATTTGCACAAATGAAGACACACAGCGGGGCAAAAGCTGTATCTGCACTCTGCAAATAACCTCCAGTGTATGAAGAACGGGGAAGGTATTTTATCTTTGTCATTATCTGGCACGTGAGGTCTGTCCTAACATGGACACTATAGACTTTGATGACTAGTGATGTCAGAGAATGACAAAGATACATTTATCACAGCAGTTTATACATGTAGTCACATCATTCATGTATTCTACACCTGCCAAGAGTCCTGACTTCAGTGGGACAGTCCTGAAATCGGACTAACCAAAAGGAGCCTGGCCTCACAGAAATTGGGGTGGTTTGTTCAGATCAGCATGGTTTGAGCAGACCAGCTCGTGGGTTAGGCAGATCAAGGCATGGCCTAAATTGTCCAAATGTTGGTTACCACCTTTTTATAAGTCCCTGAGCTCCTTCTCTTGACCCCACTACTACAATTTGTAAAAGTCTGCTGATCTGTACGGGTTAAAAAAGTTATCAGCAAATTATTACACAATGTAACCAAATCTGGCTTCTACCAAGACAAAAGATTGTCAAGCTTTACACTTATGTCATTATGCCATGAGTTATGGACAACAGATAACCCTAGGACATTAAGTGGCCCTCCGAGTCTTCACCTGCGGCCCCCAGCTCCTTTCTGCTATATTGTCAGATTTGTTTGTGATAGCTTGTTAACACTTGTTTAAATGACTGCTTATATGTAATTACAGATAGGTGTCTCTCTTTGATTAAACTTATTACTGAGCTAATAGGTTTTGTGCACAAAATCCCTGAGGAAGGCTTGTAACTGAGAAGCTGAAACGTGTTGGGTATCGGTACAAGCATTCACTAATCTCACCATCGTCAATAGACTGCACACAACTGTTGACGTTAGACTGCTCCTATTGGTCCACTGGAGCTCAAGATACTTAGTCACTTTTATAGTCTATACCTAAATGTTTTACTTTACAATACTGTGTAGGACATGCTATAAAGCAGAGATCTGCAAATCAGAATACCACTATACCATAGTGTTGATTACCATGAATTGTCATGCATTTATTTGAACACATTGACAAATAAATTGGTACTTTATTATACATTCTGATATCTAACCATTCCTACTTACACACACGGACACAGTGAGACCCACAGGGAGGAGAAGCATCCTACCCCAATCCATCCAGTGTGAGTGTAATATTTTCCTTGCATACAAAATCATCATACTGGGTAAGTTATTATCCTAATTGGACAAATATCTTTTTGATTTTTTTCAGAGGTATATTCTATTGGACAGAGTGGATATGCCACTTTACAAACTCCCATAATCACTGTGGATACGTACCTGTGTTAAAATATATTTCAGCAACAAAGATAATTTTGGACACTAAAGGGGTAAATGTATCAAGCTGCGAGTTTTTCGTCGGGTTTGAAAAACCAATCAGATTCTAGGTATAATTTATTTAGTACATTCTACAAATTGATAGCTAGAATCTGATTGGTTGCTATAGGCAACATCTCCACTTTTCAAATTCGCCGAAAAACTCTCAGCTTGATGCATTTACCCCAAGGAATTTAAAGACATTGAACTGAATTCTAGGAATTGCCATCAACCTTGTACTTCCTTTTTCCACAGGTAACATCAGGATGACCAAATAAACCTTATGGACATTAAGGGGCATATTCAATTGTTGAATATGCCGGCGGTGTTAAAACTATTACCGTTATTACGGTAATAGTAAGCCGGATTTCAGCTCGCAGCTCCCTGAGCCGTGAGCTGAAATCCAGCTAGAAAAGTACCGTGATACCGGTATTTACGCGCATTATTACCGTAATGATGGTAATAGTGCGGGCGCCACGAGATTTTTGGCTATAACGCCAACAATTGAATATGCCCCTAAGAACTCTACATCTCATCAACCATAGACTTTACTGGGACGACACATTATTTCCAGTACAGTTTTACATATTCCTATTACACTACACACACATATATATATATATATATATATATATATAGAAACTATTAAACATTTGTTGCATTGGAGTCTGGTCACTCCACGTTCAGCGGCTCCCTAACTATTATACAAACCCAATAACCCAGAAGGATTCCTTGCGGCATATTCAAATGTTTGGATGAACATCGCGGCTGTGCATTTTTAACCGTAATACAAGGCCGCAACATTGCAGATTTCCCTTTGCAACTTTATGGGGGGGGCGAAGGGAAATCCACGATGTTGCGGTAACGCAAAGTGCCTTTGCGCCCTTTATAGAGGCACTCCGCTCACTATAGAATATGCCCCTTAGAGCACATTTATCTTCATTTATTACCGACCTAAACTGCTTTCAGGTAGATGCCATGGACTTTTGTTGCCACTAGGAGGAGCCTCATGCACAATATCCAAACTTACATAGTTACGTAGTGAGTAAGGCTGAAAAAGTCACAAATTACAGAAATACATAAATTACCCATGAAAGGTGAAAAATTCATGGATAATAGTTTTGAATTGTCATTACATCCTTATCTGAAATATGTTTATATTGGATGTTTTTTGGATTTCCATGTTCAATAATTGCTATGTTTACTGTTTATTTAGTTATATTTTATATGTCTAAAGGCAGAGCCTGCACACATGGCAGATGGCTACTAACGGATAAGAGTGATTTACAAGGCAACGATCCCATTGGCTATCTCTCGCTCATTTAAAAGACTGAGATGTGTCAGATTAACAAGGACGCTGGAAATGCGATACAAGAAGCCTTATTATAGAGGTCACATGAGTACATAATGGGATGGAGCGCTAATATTTCTAAGGATATCCTTTGGCTCAAAGCTCACAAAGATAGAAATACAGGCATGTTTTTTTCTTCACGGGCCAAGAACAGCATCAATAACGGTGACCACTGAGCAGGCGCGGGCTGGCAAGATGCAGCCCGGGGGGCGCACAGGCGGCCGCGTCGCGTGTCGTGACGTGCCCACCTGTGCGCTGAGGCGGGCGCGTCACATGACATTATTATCGGCAGCAGTCATGTGATGTGGCCGCCGGTAATAATTAGGCTATAGTGCAAGTGGATGGAATATGATAGTTTTACAATGAAGGTAGTAAAAGAAGTGGCGGGTATGGCATACCACTGTATACACCCCCACCTTCACCATTGATTTTACCCCAGACCAGACGGAGATGTACATCTGCTGACATTCAGCTAATATTCCAGGATTTATGTCTGTGCTATGTGGTTTTGAGTGCCCCATGCGTGTGTGTGTCCGTCTGTGTGTCCCATGTATATATGAATATAGCCAAAGGTCAGGTACAAGCACAGGTAAGAGTAATTCAGAGTGAAGTATTGTATCCAGTGTCTATCGTAACAAGTAGCTGAATACATAGATACAGGACCTGATTCATTAAGGAACATAAATGCCAATACATGCCTTATTTTGTACAAAATCACTCTGCGCACAAACTAAACTGACTATACCCCAGTGAACACAGTAACGTCCAATTCATCTTGGAGCACAGAGGACTGTTACTACAGCTTACGTTTTCAGGGGCAGAACGGGGAGGGGACTGGGCGTATGCATGTAGTCAATGTACAGTCAGGGATTCCCAAACTCAAGTGCACGCAGCAGCGGCCGATGCAAGCTCTGGGCATCTCTCAGGTACGTTTTTTTTCAGCTGTATCACTTGCACCAGCTACAGGTCAGGTGTAAGTGCCGAGTGATAGTGATGACGGCTGTGCATGCATGCTAGAACATGTGTTTGCAATCATGAACAACTGTAAAAATGCATTTTTATGTAAAGTGGGTATTAATAACAACATTATAAATGTTTTGGAGTGAAAAATAGAAGAAAAAATATTTTTAAATTTTTTTCATTGGCTATATCTCTCCCGGGAGAGTATGGCAATCTCCCGAATCTGCCCACTTCACTAGGTCCAAAATGGCGTGATTCTCCGGGAATCGCGGCATTTGGCCCCGCCCCCGGTGTAAAATGATGCGTTTGCGTCATTTCGTCACCAGATGGCAGGTCTAAAATGACAAGATTTTTGGCGCCCCGCCCCCCTCACCCGACAGGCTCCCGGAAGACAACATCTGAAAGTTGGCAAGTATGGCATATCCCGATTTATGTGTGTTTTTAACAAAGAGCAATATGCGTTTATTTTGTGTGCCCTAATGTCGGGCCGATAATGTCTTTTGTGTAAAGTTTTATGCTGCTTTCTCACACAGCCAGAGTTCTTAGTCACAGATTACACAGTTAGTATTTGAACTCTGTGACTGAGAACTCTGGCTGTGTGAGAAGCAGCATAAAACTTTTCACAAAAGACATTATGGGTTTGATTCATATGCGAACGCAATTTGAGGACTAAAAAAACAATAAAAAATAAAAAATAGTATGTAACTTACATGTAATTCCGCCCGTATTCAAATCCGTGCAGATCACGAGATGCATTTTGATTTGTATCTGAGTGTACGTACACTCTGCCTAAACGTTACGTGCGTTATGCTATCAGACAGAACAGAGTGCAGGATGTGCCTATGTGCAATATAAAGTCACATCAAAATTCATGCAAAAACAAAGAACTTGTAGAAAATAAATTAGCATCTCATAATACTACCATGGTTTATAAAAATATGTGCTCCAACAAAAAATATGGGTTGGGTATGCTTTACCTATTACCAGTATTCCGACACGGAGAAGCCCAACAAATTAAATCCGAAATGATGAAAAACCGATTGGAAAATAAACAGACTTACCTTCAACCCGACGCTGGACATCTCCGATGGGAGCACCAAGCTGACAGCAAGTGATTCCGATTGGAGAAGTGTTCGAGACTGCAGAGTGATGTCATCGCGATGTCTGTCAATAGAAATTTAAAGCAGCAATGTTGGGTTGTTTAAACACTTAACCTTAGGGGTCCCCACATTGCCGCTTTCAATTTCTATTGACAGATGTCGCGATGACGTCAGCCTGTAGTGCCGAACACTTCTTCAATCGGAATCACTTGCTGTCGGAATAGTGGTAATTGTAATTGTAAAAACGATTATCACCAAAAAATATAACTACTTACAAGAAACTCAGGACTTGAATCAGCCGCATCTACATTGGAAGGCACTGGACGCGCCCTTACTGTGCACTGCCTACATTCGTCCACCCCATAACACCCCTGTTCTGCATTTTAAGTCGTGGCAGTCGTGTCATTTGACTTGACACATGAGTTGCATGCAACTGCGTTCGTTGGTGTCAGTCTCATGCAGGCGCAGAGCGAATTCACACAAGATTCGGCATGAAAATGAACATGACTTATAGATCTATAGTTTCCATGTTATTTTGAAGGTGGATGAATTGTGTTTTGACAATAGTAACGTGTAGGAAGTTGATTCGTTACTATATATTTACATATTCTGCTATTTGTGGTCAGAAAAGACACTTTTAACTCCAAATTGTTTTTCTGTTTTAATGATTACACCTTACTTATCTTTGCTTGCCCCTGTGTGCAGTGACCAGTGTGTATAGGGTAAGTAAACAGAGTGGCATGGACCAATTGGAGGAGGGGGGCCCCAAACCTTTATCTTGCTTGTGTAGGGCCCCCAAGGGTTTTAATGGGCTCTGATGCAGAGAGGATGGGGCTGCAGGACAATGTTTAGGTGCGCAAGAAGCAAAGTTGAAATTGCTGGCTGCTCAGCCGAGTGTATCCCCATGGTAATACAAGGACCCTTCATGTAATACATGAACACATGGAGAGGGCAGTACAGGGCACTTTGACCATCCAACCATGGTGGTAACTGGGCCGGATGGTGGAGCAGTAGAGACACGGCAAGTTAGTATGGTAAGGTATAGTGATGGAGGAGGTAATAGAGAGCAGTTGAGGGGAATGGAAGAGAAAAGTGTACCAGGCAGTGACATGTTGGGGAGGTCAGAAGGAGACATTGGGTGACTTGCCTGGCCAGCAGCGGAGGGATGTGGGAGCAGGAATAGAGGCGAGTGATGGGTACATAAGACAGAGGCGATGATGGTGAGAGAGGTAATGACAGCTGATGGATGCAGGTCGCAGGGTGCAGGACTTGTGTTAACCATGTGCTGCACCTTAGCACACAGCTCGTTGACTGATGTGACTAAGGTGGTGAGTTCCATGGAACTGGTGTGGAGTGTGTGGTGACTGGGTGAGTGTGGTGTTAGGGGGAGAGCCGTGTTCACACCCTGTTTCTGTACATGACAAGAATATCTCAATTCTTTGCAACTTTGCTTTGGCATATAGGTTTTGTCAAACATATCTATACAGCTCATCCAGGACAAGGAACCTCATTTAGTGCTACCATACTGAGGCATAAGGGTTAGAGATGAGCAAACTTCAACTTTAACTGTTCCATAAAATATTTATCTTACTTTACATTTTGCCTTTGTTACAGATGGAATTTGGTCTTAAGTGTTTCCGATCCTACCCCAAACCACCACACAACATGAACATCATCATCCCAGCTCCATTCATAGACTATATGAATTTACAACTACAGCACAGAATAGTACTCTGTGAAACGCAGTGAACGGGGAGATTATATCACCAGAACGTCACATCATGGCAGAGCGGCCCGTCCCTCCGCAAAACTGGATCTGCACTTATCTCTAGCACTCTGAAATCTGGATCATCCTAGACATACAGGCTGGATTTTACAAGCGATAATAAACAAACTAATTATTTTTTATATATGGGGGTACGTTTGTTTTAGTCTGAACAAAGAGCTTAATATTATGTACTATTTTTCCAGAAAACACCCCTCAACAAGACATCACAATACCTACCACTTACAAATATTCTAATACAAAATAATAAAAAAAACTTACAACCCTCAAAAGGGCTAGATTTACTAAACTGCAGGTTTGAAAAAGTGGGGATGTTGCCTATAGCAACCAATCAGATTCTAGCTATCATTTATTTAGCACATTCTACAAAATGACAGCTAGAATCTGATTGGTTGCTATAGGCAACATCTCTACTTTTTTAAACCTGCAGTTTAGTAAATATATCCCAAAGACTCATTCATGTAAAATCAGCAAGTCCCCTCTGATTCTGCAGCACCGGCAGTCCTAGATTCATCTAGTGGGAGATAATTACTTTCGTAGTCTGAAAACTCTGTGAATTGCACAACTCTCCTTATGAGGAAGAGAAACGTTACTTGGAAATGTTCAGTAATGGAATCCATCTGGCTAACCCTCTTTATTTAATTTTCCAGTTACTTTTAATTATTAATGCAATTATTCTTATTTGAATGCTATTACTGCGCTAACAATAAGATTTAGTGTTCTGCCCGGAGCAGATTAGTCTGAAAGTGGTTTTATGGACTCGCTAATTAAACGCAGCTTTAGACAGAACAGAATATATTAAGGTTTTAATGTACTTTAAAGAGTTGCTGCAGTGGTTTCGAATGGTCTGTGATGTTCGGTGATAGATCTGTAAGCTGGCCGCAGCTCTGTGTCATTAATACAACTGTTATTGTGTCCAATAAATTTAATACCTAACTTTTTTTTGTGTGTGTGTCTACAATTGTCGTTAAAGGAGTATGTTTGAGTTTTCAATTTGGGGGCTGGTGTGTTAAATAGGAGGAGAATTATCTCTGGGTATTTTACAGGACATGTATTTTGGATCTCCTCACAAGTGAATATACTAGGTATTTAGGACACAAATTATTGTACTGACTGGTGAGACATTTGGACAGAATTTGGAACCCGCGTTTCAAATAAATGAAAAGGTTAAAGTAGTTTTAAATGCGGACCGGGTTATACCACTCCCCCCTGCCCCCCAACAAGTACATCAGTGCTGGTCGGGGACCTCAGACTGTATTAATGTGTAAGAGCATACTTGCCAACCTTTTAAAACTTCATTCTGGGAGATCCCGGACAGGGGAGCGTGGTTGAAGGGGCGGGAGGGGCGAGGCGCGATGAATCGCGGCATTTAGGCCCCACCCCCGCGACAAAATGCCGTGAATCGTGTCATTTTTACAGCAATTTGCCATTTGCGGGATACTTGCCTGCTCTCCCGGGAGTCAGGGAGACCTACCTGAAGTTCAGGAGTCTCCTGGACATTCAGGGAGAGTTGGCAAGTATGTGTAAGAGCCACAGGAGGGAGGGAATCCACATAGGGCCAAAAATCCCCCCAAAAAACGACTGTGGTCCTCAAGTTTAAAAACATTTCCTTAGCTGAAAAATGGATGTCCCTATATTATCTAGCTGCATGCAAACAATTGTCTTTTGCTATTTTAGGATCTAGGTATTTCCTTACAGTTCCCTTTAATAATCATCTGGACTGCAGTGTTCACTATCACAACCTTATTCCGATACAAAGAAAATCTCAAAAGCCCCCCTTCTCCCCCCAATTCTTTTTCGAGGCCTGTTAAGTTCTGAGAGTCCCAGATCCTCCCCTTGTTGTTCCTGCAGATAATTTTATAGCTGAAATTCAGTTGATGGTTCCGAAATTCTGCAGCTGCTGTTAGCAAAAGCAAAATCTCAGATTCATCATCATCAGCTATTTATATAGCGCCACTAATTCCGCAGCGCTGTACAGAGAACTCACATCAGTCCCTGCCCCATTGGAGCTTACAGTCTAAATTCCCTAATATACACACAGGACTGTATATGTGTATAATTCATTTCTATAAAATACATGTTTATCCATATTTATTTTAGTGTCCTTACTATACAGTTATCTGTTCTAAAAACGCCTCTAGTTTTCTGAGCATTACGTGACAGCTGTACTGTAAACACAAACATGGAACGTTGGCTGTTCTTGACATTGTGAGTTTACAGTGTAATCGCAAAACAGTCACTTCAGCAGCTGTCTCCTGTCACTGTCACTTGTCTCATGCAGGTCAGAGGAGAGAAAGAAACGAGAGTGTAATCAGTACAATATGTTTCCATCAACAGGTCTCCGCTATTGAATACAACAGAAGAGCGGAGACTCCATCTCTTAATGATCTCTTGAGGCTATGGATATAATGTATACTTTTATAGTGTACCCATTGTCTACACACACTGGAGACTTATTTTATGGTCTCAGCTAAAATCTGTATAAAACCCCTTAGTCTGAGCACACCATATAGTCGTGATGATGGATAGCAGTGCCGTGGGGGAGGGCATCAGAAGCGAGAGAGGGGATCGGAGGATTTAAGAAGGACCCTATATGCCCATGTGTGTGAGACCACCTCAAATACAGAGATGGAACTACAAGTGTCCAAGTTTCGGCTCAGCGTCCAAGTCTTGCCTAGTAGTAGAGTGGAGGTATGTGGAGCATGGACTGACAATAGACATACAGAGATATACTAGACAGAGCTCCAAGTAGGAAACTTGTGAGAGCCCTGCAGAGCCATTAAATATATTTATAGGCATACTGGGAGCAATAATGTGCCAAAGCCAAAAATATCAACTTTAAATGTCAGTGTACAAATAAGCTATCAAGTATTTATGTGCTACATGAAAAAACAGTCAGTATTTAATTTATGTGCAAAACAGAATACTAATTTGCACCCCTTCCATTGTAACATGGTTTTGTCCAGGAGACTCAAATAAGAAGTTTCTTAAGTTAAGATCCTTCATGAATCAGGACTAAGAGTTAGAATTTTATTCTCACTATTTGACCTTGCTGTGCCTATTCGCATACTGTGTGTAAAGGACGACGATACATCACTAAACAGAAGACACAACGGAGTAATAAATACAGTATGTTCAATTTTTACCTTAAAAATGAGAGTGTGAAAACCCAGTAATTTACAATATGTCCGGTTTTAATGCTCTCACATAAAATATAAATTCTAAAACATCATAAAATGAGTGATAAATCATATATACACGAGATCTGTGCTGGGGGATATTAGAGGAGGGAATTGTAGGGTGGATTTTTTTCCACCGAGGAGAACAATACCTAAAATAAGATACATAGATAATATAAAATTATATATACCAACTGTGTCCCCATGGGAATGGAAATCTGCAAATAATTGTGATATTGTAACATATAGAAAAGATTCTATAGAAAAGAGTTTAATTAAATTAAACCATTGTTGATTATAGGTCATGTGACTGAGTTAAAAAAAAGAGCAGGACCTAGGTGTCAGTGTAGATAGAAGGAATTTGGGGCAGGCAGTGATCAAAGGCAGCATTTGGGAAGAAGTCTCTTTCTTGAGAGCGGACATCTTCCGAGACACATTGGACATCTGCTCCTCTACTGTGTAACTCGTACCCTGAGAAAAGAAAGAACAGAATTGGCTTTTTCTTACCATATAAGACACACGACTATGATATTATGACAGCTATACTGAGATTTTAGCACTAATGTACTGTAAATATAGACTTATATATAAGCAGATAAGTTATCTGTTATCTCTGCATACAATGAGGTGCCTTTGACACTGGGATGCAGGCTTAAATGTTTTCTCAAAAGGTTTTTATAAAGTTTTTAGTAAAAGAATATGTAACAAACATAGCAGTTACCACAGAGTACAGTGCATAATGTAGATCCAATAAATCAGTCAGAACTGCCCATAACAGGCTTAAATGTTTTGATCAAAATATGAACCAATACCTCATATTTTCATTTTGCTAGATACACACAGATATGCAGTTTTAAGGATAAACGCTGACAACACCTGTCTTTTTGATCTGTTATCTGGAAACCTGTTATTCAAAAAGTTACGAAAAACAGAAAGACAAAAGAATAAATAATTGCTGCTATTTAGTGATGATATCATAGATACTGACATGATCACTGAGCATTGTCTCCTACAGCAATTATACCAAGTACTGCTAAACAATTATATGAGGAGAGGAATACTATGGGCAGTCTGGGGAAAGACAGGGGTAACATTTAGCTGTAATTTAGTACATTTTAGGCATGATGCTCTGTATTATGGAACAATGCCAATGTTTAGGTAAATATTACATATTAAACGACCTGATTCATTGAGGAACATAAGCCCCATCCATTGTGTGCCATATTTTGTGTGAAATTGCGCTGAGCATTCTTAGGAACGTACTATACGCCAGTACATGCGATTCATCTTGGAACGCAAATGACCCTTCCGACAGCTTACGATATGAAGGGCGGAACAGGGAAGCGTTGGTATGTATGCACATAAGCAATGTACAGTAAGGGCGTGCCAAGGTGAAGCGCATGCACATTTGTCCGATTCAAGCGCCGAGCATCTCTCAGGCACGTGATTTTTAGCCGTATCACGTGCACCAGCTACAGAGCAGGTGTAAGTGCTGATTACTAGTGATGACGGTCGTGTAAGCATGCCAGAACATGTGTACAATTAAGAGCATCTGTAAAAATGCATTTTATGTACAGTAAGCATTAATAACATTCTGATAAATGTGTTTCATGTAAAGAATGTCTGTGAAGTCCTGATGGGACGCAGACATATGGATTGTGCGTAACTTTCAGTGTGTCGTGTCTGTCTGCATACAGCAAGTGCCGTAAAGGTAGAGAGCACTTGTACCCATATTCAAATGGAAACGGTTCTTCAGATCCGCTTGTATTTGAATATGGTTGTACAATTTCAATCTGTTTTTCCCCAAAAATTCAAATAGCATTCACTTCACGTTCCTTGATGAATCAGACCCTATATGTACCAAACAAGCTTGATGACTGCAGGGGCGGATCTAGAAAACTACTGTACCCGGAGCGATTTAGGGGGGGGGTGATTTAGGCCCCGCCCCTTTCTAACAGTTTAGGCTGCCGTGTTTTAAACACAATCAGAGCAGTCGGGCAGAACACTATCCCTGCCTGTCACGGCTGGACGGACCTGCACATACTGTGCAGCCATCGGCTGCAAGTGTCTGCTAGGGGGGGCGATCGCCCCCCCCTGGATCCGCCACTGGATGACTGCCAGCTGGATGAGGGTATGGCTCTTAGTAAAAAAAAAAAAGAGTGAGAATGCCAATAATGGGTGTGGTAAGGATAAATTGGTGGGCATGACCTAAATTTGTCCCATTTTGCAATCAGGAATGCTGGCAGGCATGCATCAAGATGACAAATATAAAAATTGTTTGAGGAAAGCAGTAAACAAAATCTACTGCCCGGTAGTTTTCAGTACATAAGGAGCTGTACCTGTGTCTTGTGTGCTGGGAACATGGTACCGGTTTGGATTCAGTGATTCTCCTCTCAGACACTGGATGTCTCTATAACACTCTGGGTATTGCACAAAACTGCCCTGAAATTCTGCAAACAGAACATCAAACATTATTTAGATGAAGATCGACACAGATTGCAGAGCACAGAGAGGTTCCAGGTTTGGACCAGTGCAGGGGTGACAAAAGGCTGGATGTACAAGACTGATATCTAATAATCAAAATTCAGAGTTGAGAGTAGCTGCAGAGATGTTCTCAAACACAGGGATCATTCATTTTTATGGATGGTGAATGCTTTTAGATATCAAGATGCTTTTTGCAGGTGGAACAAATGTTTGCTCATAGTGGTGAGAGACGTAGCAGAGCTGCAGCATTCATTATGGCATATGGGATACGTGTATTAAGCTACAAATGCAAAATAGATTTCATTTTTGTGGAATAGATTATTATAATTAGCTCAAGAGGATGAAGACTGCAAATATTTGTTCCTGATTTAGTGCACAAATGCAGATGTACATTATGGGGGAAGGTACATTTATATAGGTGTAAATACCCCACAAATATATGTGTATACTGACACATTAAATACAGTACCGCAGCCTCCTTACTCTCATAATCTACAAAACACATGAATGAGGCCTAAACAGTATATTAGTAGGAAAATGGACAAGTAATTATTTAAAGGATTGATCCAAAAGTCATAGTCCCCCCTCCGCTCTATACTCAATGCGGCCGCAAGACTCATCTTCCTCTCACGCCGCTCCTCCTCTGCCTCCCCTCTCTGCCTTGCCCTACACTGGCTCCCCTTCCCCTACAGAATTCTTTTCAAACTCCTCACCACCACTTACAAGGCTCTCTCCCACTCTACTGCCCCTTATATCTCTAACCTCCTCTCCATTCACACTCCCACCCGCTCCCTGCGCTCGGCCAATGACTGCCGCCTCTCCTCCACTCTGATTACCTCTTCCCATTCCAGAATCCAGGACTTTTCCCGTGCAGCCCCCCTTCACTGGAACGACCTCCCTCGGTCCATCCGTCTCTCTCCTACTCTGTGCTCCTTCAAACGTGCACTCAAAACTCACCTCTTTCTCAAAGCCTACCAACCATCCACTTAACCACCATCTCCTCCACTCATTCTCCCCTCTCTCCCATTCCCTCAACTGGCTCCTCTTGTGCCTGGTCTGTTTACCCTCCCTTAGGATGTAAGCTCACATGAGCAGGGCCCTCTTCCCTCCTGTCTCCTCCTGTTCTTCTGCTCCGTGTCTATTGCATCTGCCTGCCTGGAGTTTCTGAAGTATTGGTACTTTTGTTTATTGTTCTGTACTGTTATACCCTGTATAGTCTACTGTTTGTACTATGTGCGGCGCTGCGGAAACCTTGTGGCGCCTAACAAATAAATGATAATAATAATGATAATAGTGGCAGTCGCAGTTACACTTGCTGATGTATTTCCATCTCAGCCCACAATCGTACAAATGGTTGAGTAGAACATTTGCATCAATGCACTTCAAGAAAGTTATGTGCTCCTTGTAGTCCAATATACACACGTATATATAGATATATATATTGTATATACAGTATATATTACATATTACAATGCAAAACTAAACTATAGAACTTAGAAATAAAAATTGCATTAAACCCTGGGTCTCATTTAATGGCTACATATCGTTTATGTATTAATGGCCCATACCTTGCATTTGTGGAGCTGTAGGACTCTGAAATGCAGAGTAGTTTTTCCCTGCTAAACACTGCTCTCCGTGGGGAGATTTGTGGTGGGAGTTCGGTGACGTTCCTCTATGTATTATTGGAGAAGAGACCGTAGACTTCATCGGGATGGTGAGGTGACCGAGAACATGGGGGGAATTCCTGCAAGAGACATACACAGGAAAAGAACAGTCATTAGCATATCTCCCAAGTGTTTGATTTCAGCAGGACAGTTGCGATCTTCGTGGTCTGTCCCATCTGTGGACATGTTTGACCCAAGCTCTCTCGGCTTCGACCAAGACCGCGGCCACGACACACAAACAGAACATGCTGCCTTCTCCCACAGATTAGAAAGTCATTGGCAAAAGTCTTGTATTTCTGATGACTTCTCCAAACATACTGCTATTTACCGCTCATATCGCAATGTCTTGGACACTGCCAAATAAATACACAAACCAATCTCATCTCTGCTCAAGTTCCCAACTCCAAATGCATTTTTAATACATTGAAATGTCTTCTCAGTCCTCCTGCACCACCCTCTCTGACCATCTCCACTACTCAAGATCTAATTAAAAGATCCAATATGAAACGGTAGCTTCTTCCCCAAGCTATATCCTGCTCAATTCCTTTCTCGCATCCTTCTCTTGATGAAGTCTCTACCTTATTATTTTCCTCAAACTCTACAACATCTACACAATCCTATCCCCTCACAAATCAGTTGTTTGCTATTCCCTCTGCTCATTCCACACGTAACTCTCCACTGGTATCTTTCCTTCATTATTCAAGAATTTTGTTCATTACTTTATTCCTCTCTCACATTAATGTACCTCCTCTCACCTCCCATGCCCCTCCACTCACCTCACATGCTGGCTTCAGTCAGACTTTCGTTCCCAACACTCCACTGAGACTGTACTGGTGAAAGTGGTCAATGACTTTATCACTGCTAAATCTAATGGTCCTTTGACCTCTCTGTATACATTTGACACTAGTATCCACTCGCATAGAAATACTGCATTCACAAGGTCTTCAGAATACCTTCCTATGCTGGTTCTCACCTTACCTATGAATAGGCTTCTTCCGTGTTTGTTTCTAAGCATCCACCTAGTTTCTGCTTCCTCTATCAGCTGGAGTACCACAGCGCTCCGTGTTGGGCTCCTTGCTCTTCTCTATCTATAACACTTCTCTTAGAAAACTAATAAGCTTTTTTCAGTTTGAGTATTTCCACTATGGGATGACCCAAATGTATATATCTTCTCCAGATCCTTCAACATCTGTCATGAAAATAGTGTAGCCGAATCTATTTATGCCATGTCATCTGGAATGTCCTATCGTCACCTCAAACTCATTATTTCAAAAACTGATCTATTAATCTACCTACAAACCAACAGAAGCTTCTTACCTGACCTCTATAATTCTGTTGATAACAAAACAATCATCTCTACCCCGTGAGCCTGCTACCTAGGTGTCATCCTTAACTCAAAACTGTCCTTTATTCATGTATCCAATTAGACTTCAAATGCATGCATTCATTCTCACACATTACTTGCTCCCACTCCTAGTTACAAGCTGGGCTGCCAAGAGAAATTTCATGCCTTGGAATAGAAACTTATTGGGGCCCCGTCCATAGTCACTGAATGGAGCACAGCCACACCAGTTTAGTGACTGCCCCCACTACTCAGGCAGGCCAGGGCCCCCAGAAAACCCACCTCTTCAGACAAGTTTTGTAAATTCTCAAACCATCTTCTTAACCCTCCCTGAAATATTTGATGTGATTACCACCCTTCCACGCAGTCCCACAAAACATTTTTTTTTATACTATACCAGTTTATATATACAAACAAACTACTTCTTCCCAAGCTAACATTGCGGTGTGACTTGCTCATACAGCCCCACTAAGCACTTTTTCTCATTGCAATCTGGCTGAACCAATACGCATTCTGTGGCACTTAACCTCATGTATCAAACTCCTAATTTGCTAAGATTGTAGGATTGCATGCAAGGCCCTCTTACCTCTTTGTTAATACCCAGTCTGAATAAGCTGCCACTATATAAATGAAAATTAATAATAAAATATCATAATCTGCAATCCAGATCTGAGAGAGAACAGGAAATAAACTCTGCACTAAAGCTGCAGCTGTAGAATTCTGATCCTGCCCCCAAGTACTAAGACAGACCAAGTGGAAAGTGAACTATCAGTTTGTGTATGTGCGTGTACTGACTCCAGCAACATAGGACATAGACTTGTTATTATCAGGTTGTGTAAGTGCATGTACTGACTTCAGCAACATAGGACATAGACTTGTTATTATCAGATTGTGTAAGTGCATGTACTGACTTCAGCAACATAGGACATAGACTTGTTATTATCAGATTGTACAAAAAGAAAGAGATTCTGTCGCACTAGTTCATCATCGGAAACTGTATCCCCAATAAATACGTTATCATGTATATGTATTATATTTCAACTAGAGAGTGCCACCTTAACTTATAATACATATATTTAGAGAAGGAGAGAAAAAGAAGTTATATTGTAGGTGCACTAACACTTTCTGATGATGGATATAGGATTGTAGATATAAGATATAACTTTTATTAGGTATTAGTTTAAAATAAGCGACATATGAGTTAAAATGGTTAAAAACTACTATTTAGTGACTCTATAGCTTTACAGGCTAATTGCAATACCATTCTAATAACAAACCTTGGTACTGATCAGCAATATCATCTAAAATATAATCCAACATACGGGGAGAATTAGTGTTAGTTCAATGTGGTTCAAATAATAGCAATATTTGATATAATTAATACCACAGTGCTACTATAATTCCTTATCAGCATAAGTCCTAATATTATGGAGACTATATGTACAGATAGCGAGTATTTTTAACTATTTTAACTCATATTTTTCGCTTATTTTAAACTAATACCTAATAAAAGTTATATCTTATATCTACAATCCTATATCCATCATCAGAAAGTGTTAGTGCACCTACAATATAACTTCTTTTTCTCTCCTTCTCTAAATATATTATCAGATTGTGTAAGTACATGTACTGACTTCAGCAACATAGGACTTAGACTTGCTATTATCAGATTGTGTAAGTGCATGTACTAACTCCAGCAACATAGGACATAGACTTGTTATTATCAGGTTGTGTAAGTGGACATACTGACTCCAGCAACATAGGACATAGACTTGTTATTATCAGGTTGTGTAAGTGCATGTACTGACTCCAGCAACATAGGGTATAGACTTGTTATTTAGTTACAGGGGCAAAAGCAAAATTTTCTTAAGGGTGATTACAGATTTTTTATTTTACAGAAATTGTACATACTCTACAAAGGACAAAAAAACATAAGAGCAGCACTGATATTGTGTCTACCTAAATAATAAATAGCTTTAAAAAAAATGATCATAAAAGCTTAACAAATAGAACGTATTCGTGTCTAGATTGATATAAAGCACTAGCCCAAAATACATGACAATATAATAAATAAAAATAATATTTAAGGAACAATGAACGTTCTACTGGCTATAGATGTATAGTGTCAGATAATATTATTGAAACCAGTGTTGGAGCTCACCTCTGTTTCCCCCAATAACAATAATGATGCAATCCAAAGTGCTTTACCTCTAATGCTGTGGAAATTATGACTGTTCTATCGTACTCCCTGCATCCAGCTAATTGAAAAAGATTAGGAAAAAATAAATGCTGACGCGTTTCACTGTGGCTGCAGAATCATCAGATGCCTCCAATGAAGCTCTTAGGTGACACCACCCTTACAGTTAATAACATCTCCCAGTTGGTCTAACATGCTACTCCGCAGACATCATTTAGTTGTGATTAAGTAGTGGAATTTTCGTAAGCAATGAGGTATATAAACTGATTTTGTGTTGTAAATAATGCATCTCATATGGTATAGCTTCCCCCTGTTATGCAAGACTGAAAAACTTTGGAGACTTGCCAGAAATAAAAATATACATTAATTCGATCCACAATGAAAAACTTAAAGTCAGGTAGGAGAATTGTTACTGAGGTCAAATGTAGCTCATCAGGTAACAAACTTGCAACACCCTTTGAGAATTCAATGTAACTGCTTGTTAAATTTACAGCTAAACGTAACTTACTAAACTATGTAACCTGTGCTGTAAGTCGTAACTAGTCAGTTCTTATGATGTTATGCCATCATTTCTGATTCTTTAAAAAACAAAACAAAAACATACCACCACTATCTGAAGAGTTCTTTCTTGCTCTGATAATTTATCCAACAACTTATTGCTTTAATTGCGCGTTGGCAGAGAGTTATTCTTGTTGAATAGAAAAATTAACCAACGGTTTCAAATTCAAAACAGTGATTTTCTAGGTTTTTCCACTGCCTTTGGAAATGTATTTTGATTTAAATATTAAATTAACTTTAATAGTTAATAGTAGATATTAAAAAAACAAAAACATTTGATGTTCCCCAGTGCTCCATGCCAAACCAACAGCCGATGACCTATGTACCTCCCATGCAGAACCTCTGAAGTAGTTATTAACACTTTATCAACCTATCAAAAATGGAAAAAAGAAAAATGGGAGAATTCAGCTACCACGGAAGCTCTGTACATCGAGAAGATGTAATAACAGGTGCTTTTTAAGACCCATTAGGTCATTTCTAACATTAACATTACTAACATTATGTACTAACATATTGGTACACGACAAGCTTTTCCCCTAAAAAATTTGTAGCGTTGACACTTCCTCTGGGTATGACACCTGGTAACAGAGAGGGGTTATATATGGGGGAAAGTGTGTAAATGTCTCTTGCCTCCATATTCACCTTAAAACATATACCCCTAAGATTATAAATCAGTTATGGTGATTCACAGTTTTGGGACTATTAGGACTTATTGATTCTGGTGGATCCAGAAAACTGAATAAATAAAATGACCCACCCACACACTACGAAGAACTGAAACAGAATGACCAAAGTCAGGATTTCACACTTCACCACCTGCCAATCACAAGCATTTTCCCATGCTGGCCACTTGTGATTGGCTGGCAAGTGGGTTGTTTTTATGGAGATTTTTTGGTTTGTTTTTTACCTCCCACAAATTTGGCTACGACAAATCAAGGAATAATAAAATATGTTATTCCATATTTAATTGAGTAGTGAACAAGAGTTTTATTAATTTAAAATGTATTTCTAACATGTGTGTGTTTTTTGTTTTACTCTTTTGGTATATAATGCATTGTTTGGAACCCCTTTCATTATACAGGGACCACCGGGGTGCCAAAGCTGTAACAACCAGAAGTCTATGGTCGAGGGGCTTGCTGTTTGGTATGCTCCCGTGGGCAGGGGACCCACAAACTGATGGTCTCCCTGCTTGCCCACTCTCTCGGATTGCCTGGGCGATTCCCGAATTCTAGGTAGGTCTCCCGGACTCCCAGGAGAGCAAGCCAGTCTCCATGACACGATTTGCTGCAAATGGCGCCATTCTGGCCCCACAGCAAAATGAAACAATGGTGCCATTGTCTAGCAGGGGTGAGGCCAAAATTACATGATTCGCTGCATTCCGCCCCTCCACACTCGTAAATCACGACCCCTTCGGGATCTCCTGAAGGGCTTTTGGATTATTATTTTATTGCACAAAGCCTTGTATATGGGGACTGTTTTACTACTGATAGAGAGCTATAGTTTCTCTATGGAACCCATTAAAATGACAGGCCTTTTCTCCAATTATATACTTGGAAGTCCAATTAACTAAGCTAACAGAAGATCTTTATAACACCAACTTTACCCTCAAACTAGTGGAAAAAAGAATCAGATCTTAAAAATTACCAACCAGAATATTAATGGGAATAATGTCTTGGGAAGAGACTTTTGAGCTTCTCTTTAACATGCGACAAGAAGCTGAGCATTCAGATTCAAGTTATTGAGGACCTCTGGCCCTTCCCTTCTCAATCTACACTCACCTGGGAACGAGATTTAAATAAACACCATGACAATGGACAGTGGTTGAGCATTAATACATCCAAGCCTTGTCTCAAAGTATATCAGTTTTAGAAACTCAATATAAGGTTATTGGCACAAATGTCCTAGTGTTCTAAGTAAAATGTTCCCCGGTTTATCAGATAAATGCTGGCGTTGGAACCGTCATAAACACCAGCCATTTTGGAAAGAGATAATAAACATCCCTAAAAAGATCTTTTGGTGACATAGTGCTGAATGGCCGTGAAATTTGGATTTTAAATATGATTATTACCCTAATTTCCAGATATAAGAAATCCCTTTGGAGACATCTCAGCTAAGGCTGCTATCTCAGCCAAATGGAAATCCCCTATTTCACCACTGATATGGGAATGATTTAACAGAATTGGGGGAAATTTATCAAGCTGCGGGTTTGATAAAGTGGAGATGTTGCCTATAGCAACCAATCAGATTCTAGTTCTCATTTTGTAGAATGTACTGAATTAATGACAGCTAGGATCTGATTGGCTGCTATAGGCAACATCTCCACTTTTTCAAACCCGCAGCTTGATAAATTTACTCCTTGATTTCTATATGTCTAGCACATCACTTTGGGAGTCTCAGATAGAAACGCAGAATTTACTGCATCTTGGTTAGAATTCAAAGAACCAGATCCATATAGAGCAGCTCTTTCACTACAGATAAGATGACGGATGAACTTCATAAATTAGGTCACTATCCATACACATGGACCCTCCCCCCATCTTTTTTTTGCATTCCCCCCTTTTTGTCTGTTTCAGTTCTCCCTGTGTTATATTTACAAAATACCAATATAAGTGATGTGACAGTTTATTAAGTTTTGTTAAACATTGTATTTGACACCTATTGGATCAATAAAGTTCAGATTAAAAAAAAAGACTGCAACATACTTACCAACTCCCGGAAACTTGTTTTCGGGAGAGGGGGCGTGACTGGAGGGCGGGCGGGATGAGACCAATCGCGTCATTTTGGCCCCGCCCCCGCTAAAAACGTAATTTGCGTCGCGGGGGGCGGGGCCAAAATGACGCGATTGGCCTCGTCCCGCCCTCCAAAATGGCGTGATTTTGGAGGGCGGGACTTGACGCGATTCTCGGTGAGATTGGGATGCGGGAGAAATGCCAGCTTGCCCGGGAGATTGACCCGAATTTCGGGAGTCTCCCGGACTTTCCGGGAGAGTTGGCATGTATGGACTACAAGCCTTTGTCAGAATATTGCATTTCTATTGATGTATTAAAATATATCCCACACAAAAAAGTGACATGTCTCCTTCTCATGAATGAAAGTATGTATTAAGCTCATAACTTGAGGTTGAACCGAGCAGTATTTGAGGAGAAAAACTTAAAAGTTTAATTAATTGACAGGGGTGGACTAAAATGGAGACTGGACTTAGATGTGATATTTACAGTGCTTCAGGAATGTTTCATTCCTCCGCAGATTGTCCTTTCATTCTGTGAAGGATCCCAAGAGTAGAGGCGGCCTAGAGGTGATGTGTGCGTTGGGTATGCTTTGCAACTGATCTCCGAAGTCCTATTCATCAGCTACTGTGACACCTTTGACGTTAATTAGTATACGCACTGGCAGCAATTTACGGGGTTCTTGGTACTAACGATCCACTTAGCAGGTAGTCAATTATTTCTAACATAATCTAAAGCCCCTTCAAGGTAAAGCTTTAGGTGGTAAGAGTAAATGTTAGTGCAGGAAGCTGCAGCTTTCCTGAGTTGTGCTAGCTCCTCAGACATTAATCAAAGTTCAGGTTCAGAGATCTCTGAAAATATTCTACCTCATGGTCTTCAATCATTGGAACGTGAAATGTGACAAGCTGACCACTCTTCATGGCTGCGACCACTGGCATCCCGCCCCCAGAGTAAACACCGACCTGATGTGGTCACATCCTGCCCGACTATTTGCAAGTAAATTAGATAATTTCACCAAAATATTTAAATGGCTAGAGCTATAGGGGAGGGGGAGATTTGTGCTTATTTTGGCACAGACTGCGATACACAATTTAACCCTTAAAGTCATACTCTTAGCTTTTAGCAGTCAATTCCTATATCACATGACTGATAGAGCATTTTAATAGAACAATTTTGTGAACAAAAATTGTTTTATAGTTGGTACTACCTTATAGTCAAAGGTACAGTGTCAATCATAGCATTTGTAATACTCGAGTATGTGTGTATATGCTCATTTCAGTTTATTTACAAATCCTTGATGCAAAAATAGAACAAATGTTATTTTAAATCGTTTGAAAATTAGACGCATTCACTGAAAATCACAGGACAAGTCTTAAAAAGGTGCAGTCACACTATAATTACCTCAGTGACCTGAAGTACGGCTTTTATGACAGGCTGCCGGCTATCTCTCTATGGGGGGAATTCAATTGACCGCAAGATAGTTTTTAACACCGTGTTAAGTAATTTTAACACTGTTTTAACTTTACCCGCTATTCAATTCCATTTTTAACGCTCAGTTTTTTTTCATGAAACGGTCCTCTCGAGTTCCAGTAGAAGGTCTATTGAAAGTATAGGTTGGTTGAGAGCCCGCCACGTTAAAAGCTATTCAACTGTTTTTTAACGCGACGCGTTAAACAGACCAATATGCTGTTTTATCTCGCATCTCTTTGGGGTGTGATAAAAATAAAAAACCTATGAAAACTATTTTAAATCATGTAATAATGAAAAAAAAAAAAAGATAAACTATGTTTATCAGTAATGCATAACAATAAAAAGTTGATTTTCTTCTGAAAAAATAATTAAACATAAAATAAAAAAAATAAAATAAAAATAAAAATCACTAATTAAATATATTCATATATGTTTATGGTACAAATATGTATGTACTAATGTGTTTTGACATGGCGTAGATGATTCTATAGTAAAAAATAGTGAAATAAAAGAATATGCTAAAGAAAGTACTGTAATGTAGATATTATCAAATAAATAGGTTGTGTAATGCAATCTAATGTATGAAAATGTATGCCAATCCTTTTTTTTGTGTTATACATGACCGCGTTAAACACTCTCCTTCACTCCCCTAAAAACTCGTAAACACCAATGATTAACGTGCATTCCCTCTTTTTCAATTGAATTGCACAAGTTTCAACGCTGCGTTAACTAAAAACGGTCGATATAGCAGTTAAAAACCCGAGTGTGATTTTTTTTTTTTTTTTTTTTAATGCTGCAGGAAAAAACCTGGTGGTCAATTGAATACCCCCCTATGACTCCCAGGAGAGCAGGCCAACCACATCCTGCCCACACACTAGCAAAAGGAGAGGGAGGAGGACCTCAATGACGCAATTGCAGCATTTTTGTGGGGGCGGAGCCAAAGTGATGCGATTTTGCCTGCACTTGCCATTTGACTCCCCCCCCCCCCCTTCCTGCAACCTATCTGCGCATGCAGTTAAATGTCGCAGCTTTGTTCTTGCTCGTCTTGACAACACTTGTTCCAGGGGTTTTGATGCTGTGTGTCTCCTAATATCACAGCAGTAATGCTTTGTTTTATTTTGCTCTGTTCAATTAGAAAAGTCACTTTAAATCCAATGCGACACAGACCAAAGTGTTGTTAATGTAGAAAGAAGAACCTGATATTTTCTAGCACTCGTATAACTGATTGAGCTGAAAAAATTCAGTATTATCACATGGTTACAATCATTTCATTAATTAAAGGAATAAGTTACCTATACCACCTGGTTATTTACACAGTGCAAAGCAGCCGCTGCGCACTGCAAATACAAATTTAGGCCCAGTATGCAACTTGATTTTTCACCAGGACCCATGGGGGAATTTTTCCATCTGGGTTACGAAAGATCAAAAAAGAAGAAAATATATATTTTTTTATATTTAAGTGGTCGACGTGGGTGTTAAGAAGTCTTTTATTTGATTAAAGTTTATTTGAAAATGTTGTTTTTTGGTTTTTGTTTTAACTCTTTTTACATATTTATTTTTACTTTAAGTCGCACACTGTGCATGTAGACTGTCTTTATTATAATCTTTGTCATGGATCTCGCAGCACAAGTCTATATAGCTGAGAACTACTGTGTCTCGTTGTCCCAACCGTACTAGACCACCGGTAGCTGCACAGAAATGCCAGTAGCCAATAACTGCTTTATTGTTCACTAATAGAGGCTGATAATCTGCTGCCTAAAGCTGGGTACACACTACATGGTTTTCGTCCAATAATCGGGTCAATCAGCCGACATACGACCGCTCGTTCAAAAGTCGGGTCAGTGTGTGCAGAGACACGATGGTCGAAAGTCTGCCCAAGTGGACGATTGTCGCCTCATTTGGTTGGTCGTACCGTTTAATATTTTCGTTCCAATGTCGTTTCCGCTGTGTAGTGTGTATAAACTTCCGACCGATCCACAACAGTGAGTACGAAATTACAGTCATTGCTCACGACAACATGGCTGTAAAAAGTCGCTAAAGGGACATCTGCTCTTCCCTTTATCGTCCTAAACAAGGCTAGTGTGTATGCAGTCCATGGACCGAGCGATCGGACCATCGATCGGCATAAAAAGTTGGTGGAAAATTCTGTAGTGTGTACCCAGCAGCCATCTGCACTTTCCCCACCAATTGTTACACCATTAACTTCTGTATCATGTGTTCCCAAAACCTCTTAAATTGTCAGCTCTTGTGGGCAGGGCCGTCTTTACCGTCAGTTTTATTTATGTATGTAACTTGTTTATGTCATACCATGAACCCTCATGATATGCGTAATATCTCAGCGCTCTATAAACAGAAAGATAATAATAATAGCAATAATAATAATTTGTCTGCTTTAGACTAAATTGCTAGAAACCTTGAATAAAATAAAATAGGATGAACACCTCGATCTACCGGTCACGTGTTGTAATAAGTCCCCATGGGAACAAGCTGTCCAGCCTTAGGGGACCTATTTATTTATCAATAACCCTTTTGCCCCGTTAATATCATCTGTCAACGCAGCGATCACATATAAATTAACGTATCAATTTACTATTGAAGTCTGTGTCAATTTACTATTAAGTCATGTCCGGGCAGTGCATCCAATAGGAGGCTGTCCCCACGATGACTACTTTCTAAAGTTAACCCTGGGTTCTGACCCGAAGTCTTTACTGCACATGCGCAGAGGTCATTTACATAAATTAATGCAGGGGAGAGCAAGAAGGCTGCCGGACAGGGATCTGAATAGCAATGAATGGCTAAGGAATGGCTAATGGCTAGCCATCGGGTCACGTTCAGAAAAGATAAGCTTTTGGGAGCTTGATACATCTGCCCAGACCGCAATCCCCATTGAGTATTATGGGGACTGCGGTGTTATGTTGTAATTTGCCTAATGCAGGAGATCTCTCTGACATGTCTGGCGTTAGGCTTTTCTTATATAATCAATGTACTTATAAATGCTTATTTATCAAGCCTTAGGGCCCCTTAGTGTTCATTGGCGGCATATAGCCAATTTGTTGCCAAATAGGATACAGTCTGGCGCTCAGGCCAGCAACAGGACCGTCCAATGTGGGCAGGCTTAGTTTTTCAAACTCAGAGTGCCAGACTCAGAGTCATTAAGGAAAGTAAGGCAAAACAAGGCGTAAATGTTCTCCGGGACAAACCATGTTACAACGCAAAGGGGTGCAAATTAGTTTATTATTTTGCACATAAGTTAAATGCTGGCTGTTTTTTCATCTAGCACACAAATACTTGATAGCTTTATTTTTACACTGAAATTTAAAGCTGATCTAGGACATGCCCTATCCCAACTATAAATCTGTCCCCACATTTTAAATTTACCTCCCCCCTCTAATACAACATGGTTTTTCCCAAGTTCAAAGATACTCCTTTTTTATGCTTTGCTCTCTTTAATGACTTAGGCCCAGAGTCTTTAGAAACAGATCTATTAGTATAATTATATATCATATCGTCCGTGCACATACCCCTCCAGAGCACTCTCAGTGACAGACAGCAGGCAGGTGGAGGGAGATTCCACCACAGGGCATCGTGAAGACACTGCAGGAGCTGGGGACATCAGCCCGGGGCTTGCTATGTTCTGGTTGTTGGTACATAAGGTATACAACCCTGGAAATGAAGGAAAAAATTACATCTTATTAAAACATTTCAATAAATGTGTTTTAAATTTTAAGAGGTCCACCAAACTGTAGATATAAATTACTAAAAGAAAAATAGCATGTAAAAGTTCCCATATTGTTTCCTACCCTTACCCTTGTGTACAATGGTGAACTAGCAGAATGCACACAATTGTCTAATGTAATGTTCTACAATTGGCTGTCAGCTGCGCCTCTCGGTAGCCTGGTAGCAGGATAAGAAATCTGCAATTGACAGAACATAGCCTATCCTGTAGATCAGTGGTCAGGAAACAGGGGTAAATAACCCCAAATCGGGTAAAAATGAAAATCCTGGGGGTAATGCTGCCGATTCACATGCTGTCAGGTGGATTGTAGACCCCTTTAAATGTGAAATTGCTGTTGTACCAGAAGAGCCTCAAGGGTTGGCAGAGGCACTTCTTGAGCTTTGATGCAATAATGAAGCACATATTGCATTTGAAAACAAACCAGATCTGTCATATTTTTGGATGTCAACAGCTGCAAAGGCATTCAAAATTGCACATGAGGAGGCAGTCTAAATGTTGCTGCCTTTTGCAACAACCTACCTTTGCGAACAAGGATTTTCCACTCTAACGAACATAAAAGCAAAGCAGAGAAATCGATTGGACGTTGAGGACTGTATCCAAATTGCTCAGACATCAAAATGCCCCAATATTGATGCTCTCGTATCAAAACTGAAGCAACATCATTTCTCCAAAACCTGACGTTTTCAAGTTGAAGCTTTCAAAGAAATTTTGAATAGATTCAATAAAATTTTGAATTCCTATAATTAATAATATATGATTTCCTTCCTTTCAAATCAAGGGGTAACGTTGGCGTATCTAAATATATTTGGGGGTAAAAGGTAAATAAAGTTCCCTGACCCCTGGTGTAGATCAAGTTTGTGTAACATTTCCATATATATTTGTGAATAATATTAATAGTTGTTTAATTTGAAAAGTATGTATATTAGGTTCAATGATCCTTTAAAAGTAGTATGTATAGTTTTGCATTACTAATAACAATATTGTTACATTTGTTGAGACTTATAATGTTGCTGCTTCCTTTTGCCCCTCCGTTATATCTTAGCAACCATCACTCACTACTTGCCAAAAAAGAGGTGAAAGAGACACATAAGAGTCAACAAGATTCTTGCTTGAGACTGGGCCAAAAGTTCATACGTCATATACTGGGAGATGTATAAGCAGCGGAGCATCTGATTGGACAGAGGCCAACGGAATCCTACAAATCGCCACATTCCATACACACCTTCTATCCTAGCAGCGTAGATGTCTGCAGATGGCACTATCCAGTTATAATAGGCTCCTCCTCCTCACGAACAGAATGACAATTGCTATCAAACAAAGGGGAAAAATCTACCTCCACAATTGTGCTGACTCTTCCTCCATCAATGTGCCACAAGAGAAGTGGTGTCCTAAGATTATTTCCCAAACTCTTTCTTTCACCCAACTAACAGACCCATGGGGGTACATTTTCCATGACCACCCACTGTTAAGAGTTACTTTACCACTTAAAACCAGCCGATTGGTTGAGCTGTGGTAGTCTACAGAAAACCCTGGAGAACATGATAATTATTGGGTGCAGCGGAGAAGAGTAACTCAATAACAATCGTGGTCCAAGGAAAGGAACTCCAGCAAACGCATGAATGAGATTGGAGTTCTCCTTTAAACTACATATAATAGTTCAGATTCTAGCTAGTTAAATATAATTTAGCTTTCTGTTGCAAAAAAAACCTTGTAAGTCATGAAATGCCTCTGCACATTAATATTGTGGTTTCTTTGAAACAAAAAACTGAAATAAGTGTTTTCAACTGGGCTATAAACCCTTACTATTACTGGTAAACACTGTCCTTGCTGCAGATGAGAGCATTAAGAGTTCACCTCTAATTCCCCACCCAGCAATACTGGGTTAACGGATTTATTATTCGGAGGAAAGCATGGTATTTACAATTAAGATTAATGGCAACAAAACAAATGCTTATCCATCTGTATGTAATTAAGGGTTTGTGAGCTGCCACATAGTCAGTGACAGTGTTCTGGCACAACATGTGATCTGGGGTTTAGCATACCTGTCAGCATGTCACGTGATCTGGTACCGCTCAGAATTTCGTGCGTGATGGCTTTTGCCCACTTCCCATCCAGCGTGTGTTGCGTCTATAAGAAAACGGTCAGTGTGAATAGGGTCGAGACCTGGAACATGAGAGTCACAGAAAGCAACGTGTACTATGCAAAATTCTATCAGTAATGCAAGGACGTGTATTATAGGAACCGCCACTGCTACCGTCTGATCAAACTTCAATATAGTAACTTTATCTGCAAAAGTAAACAAAAAAACAACTCCATCCGCATAATAATTTGTGGTGGTAAAAAAATGAGGGGTCACAGTAAATTCAATGTTTTCAACTCTGAAAATTATTGTTATGTATATTCTTGCCTACTCTCCCGTAATTCAGGGAGACTCCTGACCCCCAGGACAGCAGTTCTTTCTCCCAGATCACGGGAGAAAGAACTGCACCGTATCATCAGGACGCGGTGCTCAAAGACGAGATCAGCTGTAAATTGCGTAATTTTGGCCCCGCGCATGAACGCATCCTGGGGGCGGGGCCAGAATAACGCAATTCCATGCGTCGCACCCTCCCTGCTCTTACCACTTGACCTCCCCATCCGTTGGCAAATATGGTTATGTGTCTGTCAAGGAGTAACTTCAGTAAAGCAATGTTCTGCAGAACCTTAGCCGGAGTAGTATACAAATCTGCAATATTCAACCCAGGCCAGAGGCGAAGACAGCAGAGCTTTTCTCCCTATAATAAATAGATCCCTTGGACTAGGATCAGGATGTGGAGTTGGACAATACCACTTGCCCTTAAGCTAGAGATGGTACCACGGGCTCTTGTTCTGGAAGGGGACACAACCGCAGACAAAGACCCAGCCGAATCCAAATCTTTCTCCAGCTCATTACCTCCCTCCCCCCGTTACTCAGGCGAAATCCCTGCTAAAACTTACAAATAGCTACATAAGTCAGTTGAAAAGTTTCTCTTTATTTAAATGCGGTCAGGCCTTGAGCCAACATATGTTTCATATCCAGGCGGGTAATGCAAGAAGAACGAGAAGGAGACAGTAAAACAAATGAGACAATAATATGCAAATAGTGAATGTTTATGGGAAATACCCAATAAGATCAGCTACGTACACACAGCAAAACCAATTACCTAAGTGCAATGATCTGAATGACATCAGGTACTCAAATGTGCAGTCAGCAGAAAGGATATTGGTTTCTGCTTCAGTTATTCACATATTGTTTACTGTACTATGCACATTTCATGTATGAATACCGGTACACAAGACAAAAAAGTTGCTCTTACACATAGCAACCAATCAGGTTCCATCATTTTTCCAGAGCAGTTCTGAAAATGAAAGAGAACGTCTGATTGGTTGTTACGGCTTTACACCTGTAGAGGTGCCTGTTTGAGTTGAGTTTGTACCTTATTACGCAGCTGCTGCTCCTTGACTGTGTGCGCTTTCACATGCTTCCGTAGCGAGCTCGGGTCTGTGTAACGTTTGCAGCACCCAGGGATCTGACAGGCATATGGCTTCTGTGGGAGGAATTGGAAAAATAAGAGGCACTGTAGTAAGGAAGCCGTCAATCAGCCGGCACTACGAAACTGCAGGGAGACAGCAAGGATTCAGTAATCCACATTGTATATAGTATTCAGTGCGTTAGGATGTGTGTAGCTTTTGTTCATTTTTAAATAGTGTTTACAGTATCTGAAACGTTAACACATGTGGAAGTTTATTGCACCACTATTGTAAACTATAAGGATAATACAAGCAAGAGAGTGTCTATAAATATTGTATACAAACACCAATCACTTACCATCACTGGTTAGTGAGAACATCACTTCCACATAAATTATCTACTGCAGATGATAAGAATGAGAGACGGCACCTTAGAGCTCTCGATCACATAGGTTGTAGCCTTGTATCGGTATATTATCATGTATTTGATTTATTGTTTACTTTTAATCTTCTTACAATTTAAACAGGGTTCATGTAAACTCAGATATTATGAACGATTTTATTCTACTGTGTTATAAGAGCGTCTCTAGTATCTACCTACTTTCCCGGAATCTACGAGACACTCACGAATTTTGTGTAGCTCACTCACAGAGAGCAGGCTGACCTCCCACATGCTGCCCAGTTTTGGGGAAGTGGAAGGAACAGGGGCCTTGATGACGCGTTTTACCAACAGTTGCTGGAGTTTGTCAACACCCCTGTGACATGGGGCAAAGATGACGCAATTTAATGCGCCATGACCCCCCTGCACTCAACACTTGACCTCCCTTCCGAGACCACCCAGAGGGGAGCGCTCTAAAGTTGGCTTTTATGCTCTAGTGCTGTATAATAAATCAATAATGTGACATATGTCCAATTATAATTAGTGGACATAACTACTTTTTGAATGTAACAATATGATTCACATGATGTTTTGACAATATAAATATCGCTCTATTATGCAAATGTAATAAGAGACATTTTTGTATATGCTCAAGTAGATATTATTAAACCAATTCACTCATCAAAATAGAGTTATGGCATGAGTAAAAAATGCACACATTATATTATTATTATTATTATTATATTCACATAGCGCTAACATACTCCAAGCATGATACATAATATAACAGTCTCTCAGGGATGTGTTGCTGTGTAATCCAGCCCAGAATTGCATTGGCTCATTAGTAGTAGGGACAACTTGGCTTTCCCTCCTTAGATTGTCATGTATAACACATATACACTGTATACACTGTATATACTGTACATGAAGTGTTAGTGTTACTGAAAGAAATGATGTAAGAAATATTATACTTTACCTTTCTGCAGTAATTTATATTTCAGACAGAGAAAGAAAAGAAAGAGACAGATATAAGTCAGTAAAAACAAAGGTGTAAAAGTAGTTGCAAAGCACATTACTCCAGCTGTACACAGAACTGGTATAATCATAACCAATCACTGCAGCTTTACACAGAACTGGTATAATCATAACCAATCACTGCAGCTTTACACAGAACTGGTATAATCATAACCAATCACTGCAGCTTTACACGAAACTGGTAAAATCATAACCAATCACTGCAGCTTTACACGGAACTGGTATAATCATAACCAATCACTGCAGCTTCACATAGAACTGGTATAATCATAACCAATCACTGCAGCTTTACGTACACAGAACTGGCATTACATCAACCAATCACTGCAGCTTTGCACAGAACTGGCATTACATCAAACAATCACTGCAGTTTCACACAGAACTGGCATAATCATCCAGCAATCACTGCAGTTTTACACAGAATTGGCATTACATCAACCAATCACTGCAGCTTTACACAGAACTGACATAATCATCAACCAATCACACAGTAGAAAAGATGTTCATATGCTTCTATCCACAATTAGCCAAATTAGTATGGATTCTATGAGTTGCTCTTCTAATAACAACCTATGTGTATGTGGCGTGCTACAGTGCAAGAGTGGTGTCGAACGTGTACTAGTACTTGTGTTCATAGCACACCATTATTTCTGTACTGACAGACTGAATTACATGTCACATTGGAGTGTTTGTGTTCTGAGGATGCTGCGAGAAACGTTTTCTGAGCATAACTGCTCCTGTGTAAAAAAAGAAGAGCATTCTCCATTCACTTCAATGTGTCAGCACAGTAGTAAATGCGCGCTATGAACATTAGTGCTTTTATAGCTGGTACCGGCGCTAGCTTTTAAATGCTTGTCTGACATCACCCTGTCGCCTACTCACAGCTTATTGGCTGAACTAATATTCATAAGAATGCAGTCCATTCGCTAGGATCTAGTGACTGCATTCGCTAGGATCTAGTGGCTGCACCTCAGTGATGTCATTTATTCCTAAAGAATTAATAGGCTGCATTTTCAGAGATACTCATTCGTCCCCCAAATTGCTGTCCACGCTGTGTATAGGTAACACGTTCAGTTTAAAGTGGAAATAAATCCAAAGGGCCTGAGTTATTAAGAAACGTATATGCTGATTTTGTGCGTAACGTCCGCAAAAATCGCTCTCCGTGTGCTCAGAACCGGACAGAACGCAGCCACGTCCAAATCAGCTTCAAGCGCAAACGACACTTACTACCAGTGGTAGTCAGCATGGTGACTACCCCGACAAGTCTTACCCCGATGTCTTCACACCGAAGGGCTCCTTTCGGATGAGGCTGCAGGACGACTGATGTGGCCATGGCGATGAATGAAGAAGCCGACGCAACTTGATGACGTCACTGGGAATCGTGACGCTGTTATCGGTGCTGTTAAGGGGGTAATGTAAGTATGCACCAATGGACAATGTACAACGCTTTCTAAAGTATATTGCCCATGGGTGCATACTTACATTAACCCCTTAACAGCACCGATAACAGTGTCGTGGTTCCCGGTGATGTCATCAAGTCGCGCCGGCTTCTTCATTCATCGCGATTGCCCTGCAGTCATTGGCCACATCAGTCATCCTGCAGCCTCGTCCAGAAGGGGCCCTTCGGTGTGAAGACATCGGGGTAAGTCTTGTCGGAATAATCACCATCATTATTCCGTACCCCACCCCTCACTACAACCTACGATTTCAGGGAGGGAACGGGGTGGACAATGGGCGGATGCACGCAGGCAATGTACAGTAAGGGTGTTCTTGTGTAGCCACGTCCACATCAAACCACATTTTTATCTAAATTTTCATGTATAATCATAAATGACTAATATTGACAGGTAACATTAATTGATTATATATATTTTTTTTCTGTGCGTTCTTTTGAGATTTTTTATTCCACATAGATATTGTACGTATATTGCAGTTTCTGGTCTAGTAGAGCAGAGTGAACCTACACACATAGTCATCACCACACGTATGTTGAGATCCGTTCCTTGGGGAAGTTGGGAGTACGCAGAGCCGATTTACGCGCAGTTTAAAACAAACGCATATACGTAAGTTAATGACTCGGGCTCAAAATTTTTTGACAGATGTACTGTAGAGGAGAATGAACTATCTTACCTGCCCTTGATTGCTGAAACAGCTTTTTATTTATAAAAACATTCAAACGTTCACCACTAGAAACTGCACAAACATAGGTATGTATCACAGTAGGTCTTTTATGCTGCAGTTTTGTACTTTAGAGATCCGTAATAGTGAGGTTAGTCGGTACGTATTAATAATTTATGATTTTCCTATGTATGTATAAAAGCCTTTTATACAAAGCTTTAAAATAAGTCTGTGCCATAAAAGTGTTTTCTGTTTTGGGCTTAATTGAATTTTAAAGACACTAATATATTTATACATTTAATACATTGAATTTCAAAGACATTAATACATTTCAGTCACTAAAGTATCACTAAATCTGGTGGACTATACGTTGCTATACCTACCGGCAATGCCAATCGACAATATTGCATTACACAAGACTGTTTACCAGTAAACAGGGCCAGCATTATAGGTAATAGATACCCCATTAAATATAGAATGTTGTGTGTTTCTAAACGTTTTTCTCTTTTGGCACGTGAATCCCATTTGGTAATATCACCATTACATGTACCCAGATATCCTTTCAGTCTAATTTATGACATGAATAAATGTATAACTTTTTATTATATTCATGCTTTCATTGTTCTCTGTGTTTTGCATATTGGGCAGCAGGATTTAACATGCTCTCACAGCACTCACTAGTAATATTAAGACCAAATGTCTGACTGGGTGGAACATGAGAACACATTTTGGTTTAATCATGACGATATCTCAACTAGTAAATGTAACGTGTGCGTCTGACACAAAAGCCCAACCATTCATACACACAAGACAGAAACAGTTGGATGCTCCTCTTATTAAAACCCATTTTACTTTATTTCCCCCATGGAATAAAAGTGAATGATGGGAAATAAGTGGGTGTGGCTTGTTTATGTGGTACATAAGGACAGATATAGAAGTCACTTCTCTCCACTAAATTACTACGACCACTCGTTCAGCTCTTGATGCCTTACCTGATAAATTTTCTTATGCAGTCCGTGCACCATTTTAATAACTTCTATTTCTACCTTATAAATGTCTTTTTGGAGATCTTGTACACGGTACTCAAGTCAAGGTCTTACCGGAGAACTATAAAGTTACTACAACCACCCTCTTCTTTATATTAATATCTGTTCCTTCCTATGCAACCAAGGATTCTGCTGGCTTTACTGATACTTGATCACCATTCACTCTGTATTCTGCTTTCAGATTTTTGTGGCCAACATACTTTTCTTTTACATTTTGATGTATTGAATTTAAAATCCCACACTTGAGTCAATTTATCAATTTTCTTGTTTCCTTAACCAATTGCTTGATAGATGCCGGACACAAGCAATGCAGAATATCACGACTGTCTGTATTGAAATCTCCATCATTGTTACCTCACCTTACAATCCACCTCAGTGATTTCACTGTTAATAATCTATCCAGCTCCTCATCTTTTCCTGGTGGTCTATAGTTGGTTCTATGCGAAAAACAAGTTATACAATACTCTCAATCCTATCCACACTGCATATAAAGCAACTCTACTTACATTTTTTCTTAATATGTCTTTACTAAGTGGGCATAGCCCAGGGATAATTATGTCCCAGTCATAGTTATCATAGTACCAAGGCTCAGTAATAGCTATGAGATGTAAATTGTCCCTTGACATGATTAACATCTGTTCTGGGAGCTTATGTCCTAAACGCTGACACTATTTCTTTAACAGAATGTCTGGCGCGATGCATCCAACCTTCTTCCACCCTATGTACAGGCAGTACGTCCGAGAATGACACTGAGGACACTACCTGCCCAAGCTCCTTTTTCCTAAAAAACAAAAACCTCTCTGTACTGTTTTATTGTCACTGGCAGAAAACTGATTAGTACCAACATTGAACCTCAATCCATCTTTCCCATGATCCAATGTGTATCCTATCTAACAAAGCAGGCAACTAACCTCACCATTTCATTCATGTCAAACGCCCAGAACAAACCCTCTTACAACCCACTCTAAGTAACCTTCTACATTCAACTGACTTATTGGGGTCATTGGTGTTTAAAGAACCATCAACTTCCTGGGGGATCGTACAACCTCCTCTCATCGCTGGAACCCCAAGTATTATGTACAGTGTGAACAACAAAATAATTCTATAAATGTGTGGAGAGCAGCTGGAGAGGCAGAGAGAGGTGTCTGTCCCTATACACCGCAGATGGAACAAGGTAAGTGTGAGGAAAGGGAGGGGGTATGTTAATATAAGGTGTGAGGAAAGGAAGGGGGGTATGTTATTATAATGTGTGAGGAAAGGAAGGGGGGTATGTTATTATAATGTGTGAGGAAAGGGGGGGGGGGAGTCCTATTATAATGTGTGATGCGAGTCAGTGGGGGAAGGTCTTAATATAATATGGGAGGTAGGTTATTAATTTAATGATGGAGTTTAGGTGGGGACTAATTATTTAATAGGTGCTATTTTATTTGTGGGGTGATTTAATAGTGGGGAATATCAATATAAGATGGGGTGATGGGACCTTTAATTTAATGCTGGTATGGTTTGGGAGCTATTACTTGAATGTCAGGCTGTTTGGGGAGAGGAGGGCTATTTATTTATTTATTACTGAAGTGGAGGGGTCTCTACTGTAATTTGGGTGGTATGCTATTAATTTAATGGATTAAGGGGTGGAAATAATTATATAATGGCGGGGCCCATTTATTTAAGGTGAGGTGACCTTTAATTTAGTGCTGGGGTGGTTTGGGGCTATTAATTAAACGTGAGGCTGAGTTTGGGGATGAGGGCTTTTTATTAAATGTGAATAGGAATTATTTAATACCTGGAATGGTTGTGGGAAATGATTATATTAAACGTAAATGCTATTAATTTATTGCTGGGGCTGTTTGGAGTGAGGGAAATAATATTAATTTGAATAATAATATTAATTTAACGTTTTCGCTGGTTGGAAAGAAATAGGTCTATTTATTAAATGTGTATGCTATTAATTTAATGCCAGGGCTAGTTGTAAGGAAATATATCTATATATCAAATGTGAGTACTATTATTTTAATGTTGGGGCTGGAGGGAGGCCTAATTATAAAACATGGGTGATATTGGTTTAACTTTGGGGCTGGTTGGAGTTTTCTAAATTACATGTGCCCATTGTTTTTCCAAATAGGGCCTCCTACATTCCAGGATCCAGACAAGCAGCAACCGAACTAAAAACACCAGCAGCCACAGGTGGTGAAAGAGACAAGAACAGGTAGGAGAGAGCAGGACAGTCTGCCAACTGTCCTGAATCTAGTGGGGCAGTCCCAAATTTGTTTCACTTTCTCACTTAGTCAGGATTTGGGTCGATTGCACGGACAGTTAGGAGGTATGTCCTGCTTCACTCAGTACTACTCATGAAGGCAGAGCTGCGTGCACCTAACAGTATTACCTCACAGTATTACCTGTGTATTTGTCTAAAATGATAACTAGGTTACATCATAGTGCTCCGGGCCCCCCAGAGCCTTAATCCAGCTCTGCCCCTGAGGGTGTGGCCACACCCCCATAGTGAAGTGGCTCCTCCCCAGTCACATAGTGGGCAAGACCCCTGGTCCTCTGATGAGAGGTATGTAATCTCTGTATAAGGATTGGACAGTTCTTATATCTCTAGAATGCAGCATGACATACGTACATCCATAAAAGCCACTGCATTGCATTAATCCACATGCTTACAATAACAGTAAAATACCAATTAAGTCAAAACTCTGCTGTTTCTTACGGGTGTTTTTAAAACTATTCCCTTCTCTTTTTGCTAATCTGTTTCAGTTGTTCAAATAGCCCTTGTAGGGATTCATGTGCTCTTTAGGTAACATCTCTGTTCTTATTTTATCCTAGTCGTCCCCCACTGTGATCTTAACACCATCTAGATACATTTCTTACTGTGTCTTGGTGAGTCCTCTGGTGTTTGGCTCTGTCGCTGGAGTTACTAAACGCCTTTTGACAGCCGGAATGTTGACATAGGTACGGCCTTTCCCCAGTGTGGCTCCGTAGGTGAATCTTCAGGTTTTCCAGCCTAGAAAATGCCTTGTTGCAGCCTTCAAACTAGAATAAAGTGACAGGAAACGTCCATCAAATCTGTCACGTTACAGCAGTATATATACAAGTCTACTATTATTATTCTGAAAATATTCCAAACTATACGAGAGAACGTCAGGCTGCGCCCAGTCAGCTCAATATAAAAACAGGATTACAAGGGTATTACATTGGGATTTAATATAAGAATTGTATTCCGCTTCTGTGTAGTTCAACTTTCAGTCAGTTGGACTGTCTGCAATTTATAATTGAGGGATAGCTAAATGGTAACACAAAATAAAAATACAGCGTTGAAATTGTGGGGTCTATTTGTAAAATATAGATGAGCTCTAGTTCCTGAGACGAGTGGAGTTTTTGCAGGTTTTAGGTATTCTTTCTAGTTACCAAAGCCCCCGGCTGGTGAAGACTATCGCTAGTAATGTTCATTGTCGCGACTTCTCTTGATGCTTCTTCATGCAAAGTTAACAGATAGCGATAGTCAGGGGGGCAGCAATGGAATAAAATACTTTATTATAACAAAAAAGTATTTTCATTTTATCTTTTTAATAACGTTTATTTTACTTTTTCTTTATTTTAGTTTTTTTTTATAGAGAATCTGGAACTGGATGCCCATTTTTGGGCTTCCAGTTAAAGTGCACATGTGACAGTCATAGCAAACGATAAGACTCCTCTTATCACGGCTAACATGTATCGGCGGGGAGCCGTGCATCACTCAATCTAAGGAGATTACCCATCACTGTAATAAGCTATATTAATAAATCATACTCGGTACCCAGTGCGGAAAACGTGGGCATGCGGAACGCGTTGTTAGGTCCCGCCAGAGCCGTAACTTAGAATTCTAGCACCCTGGGCGAGAAAGACAAATGCCGCCCCCCTAGCCCTCAATTTTAACCAAATTAACCTAAAATATTCCTAAATTGCGCCCCCCTTCAGCGTTGCGCCCTGGGCGGTCGCCCCCTGTCGCACAGCCATAGTTACGGCCCTGGGTCCCGCGCCCCCTGCTGCTCAAATGCCATGGTTCACGGGGGTTATACAGCCGGAAGTGGGGCTAGAATGACGCGATTCGCTGTGAATGTAATGTGGGAGGTAACACTGCTCTCCCAGGAGTTCGGGAGAACTCATACAAATTCAGGAGTCTTCCAGAGAATCCGGGAGAGTAGGTAACTATGCGATAAAAAGACCCTTGTGACTGCTACTGTTAACATTATCTGTCGGCTTTCTCTAAAGTTAGAAAAGTCCAATGAGAGTTCTCTATGGTTCAAATAAAATGATTGTTTTGTTCCAAAAATTATTGTAGCATTTTAAGTACTGAATGAGGTTACATCACATGACCCAGGTAGGTGGCCGGCATGTTACAACCTTCAACTGTAGGCTGAATGAGATGATATTGTCTCTCCCTATCTGTCCTCTTCGTCTAGTCCGTATGCACCTATATTCTCACCATGAACGATGATAAATGGGGAAGGAAACGTTTATTTTTCTATCAGAGGAAAGCAGCTGAGACTCACAGGGTTAATGAAAGTTATGCTCTCAGTTTTACAATGTAATGACACATCTATTTATTTGTTCCAGAGTATGTAAATGTTTCAAAGATGGGTAACATGAATACAATGTAATAAAGAACAGGCATGATATTAACTCTCTGGGTGCTTCAGAGTGACACTTATATTACACAGTTTAGATCCACTTTGGGCAAACTATAGCGGTCCAAGTGCCTTGGCACTACAAGTATAAGTCAACCAGGAGTGTGCTATAGAAGGGTAACCTCCCAACACATTAAGTGTCCTTTTCAGTTATTTTGGAAAATATATACATTATATATCACTGACAAATGCTGTTGTACAGATAAGCATTGGAACACTGCAGCTGCACGCACCACTGATAAAGATTTATCAGGTTAACGGCTAGGAAAGCATCTACCACACGCGTTTCGCAAGGAAACTAGAACAGAATAAATTTACAGGTGGTTACACAGCATTCATAGGATCATGAAATAAAATAGTATATAACATTTTATGGCAAAAACACATAAAAAAAAACCAAATGGAACATTAAAACCAATAGTGTAAGAGTTCTAAGGGCAGCTTAGTACATAATACATGTGTGGAATTGCATTTAAAATATTCATGTACCTCAATTCTTTTCTTATTCCTTAACAAATTACTTATATACTTTATTAGCACTGTATTTCAATATATAACATTTTTAAATGTAATCTATTCATTTGTCACGCTTTTTTATTTTGTAAAGGAGGCAGTTGGTGATTTTGTTTAAGGTTACTAGCTGTCATATATACAAATTTGGGCTTATACACTATCAGTGTAGCCAAAGTCAGGTCCATTAATATCATCCAATTTTTGTAGACATTGTTTTCTAGTTTTGTAGACAGTTTGTTTTGTATTTGTCTGTACTGTTTGTTAAAACACAGATGTTTATTCATTTGCATTTCCTTATTATTTTCTAGAACTTGACAACAATCTATTTTGCCAATCTCTTTTTTAAGTTGTTTTTTTTTTTTTAAAAAAACAAACTGAATCAGGGCTTTTTGTATAAAACAATTTGTTATGAAGTCAGTCAGTACACTAAAATCTGCCAGGGTAGTGCAATTTCGTCTGAGTCTAAGAATTTGGCTCTTTGGCACCCCTTTCAGCCCTGTGTTTTCATGCCCGCTGTTGGCATGGAGTATGTATTGCTGTCCACCTCTTTAAAAAGTGGGGATAACAACGAAAGAGACAAACAGTACAGACAAATACAAAATGCTCCACAAACACTGGAGGATATGTTTGATGGGTCCAAGCTTGGCTACGCAGATAGGTCAAAAGCACAAATTTAAATTAACGAAAGTTAACATTCTTATAGACCCCTTCACAAAATGAAAAATAGGGACAAAAGAATGGAATGCATATAAAAAATGTAATGTGTGTAAATACGGTGTTAATAAAGTGTATAAGTTCTCTTCATTTAAGGATAAGAAAAGAAAGTACAAGGCTATATTTACTGCAATTCCACATATGTGGTTTATCTAATAAGATGTGTTACGCAGTATGTCGGCAGGATAATTAGAGAGTTAAAACAGCGGATTTATGAGCACTAGCGCTTAATAGAACTGAAATGTTACACACATATCATGTATAAACATATTACAGATGTACATGCAAGTGACCCTTTGTAATTACAGATCCAAGGTATAGAATTAATACCAATAGATCCCAGAGCAATGATCGCTTAGCAACACTGCAGAAATGAGACGCATTCTGGACCTATACATGAGAAACACTTACCCTTTTGGTTTTAATGAAACATTAGATTTTAATGTGTTTTTGCAATAAAGTTTTATATATTGATTTTATATACTGATCTTATGTAATCTATGTAACAACCTGCAAGTTTATTTAGTGCTTCTAAAGTTGTGTTTTCTATGTGTTATTAGTCATACCTGCCAACTCTCCCGGAATGTCCGGGAGACTCCAGAATTCTGGGTAGGTCTCCCGGACTCCCGGGACAGCAGGCCACTCTCTGGCATCTTGCCCAAATGAGCCTCAATGACGAAATTTGCGGGGAATCGTGTCATTTTGGTCCTGGCCCCATGCCAAAATGGCAATCTTGTCACGGGGGCAGTGCCAAAGTGACGCGACTGCCTGTGACCCACCCCCTTCCATCCTCCAGCCATGCCCCCCTTCCAGGATCTCCCGGAGTTAAAAAAAAAGAAACGTAGGCAGGTATGTTATTAGTGCCTATGCAAATTAGCAGCACATGTATGCATATATGCTTCCGGCACTGGTCAAACAATCAGTGTCCTTTTAGAAAAGAAAACGAGATAAGCGCTCAAATCCAATTGTGACTTAACCTGCTACAAGCTGCAAAGTTTAAATATTGTACACAATCCCACAGCGCTAATTAACAAGATAGACAAACAAAAACAAACAAACAAACATGTATCACAAGGTATGAATGCAATTATCCTATCATACAAATACCTAGGAGCCAATATATGTGTTTCCTGTGCAAGATTATACACTACAAGTTAACCCGTGCATGATACTCATGCATTCTAGTCAAATTAAGCTACTTAAGGTGTTAAAAAGGTTCTTGTCATGCATTTGGGCCTAGCCCAGGCCTCCTCAGGGGAAGAGCGTTACTTCCCGACGCAAGCGCCCTTTTTTAATGTGGTTTTGCCCACATGTCACCACCTCATCATTTTTCTCCATCACCTCATCCTTCATCTTTATCGCCACATCTATCCATATGTCTATCCAGACACAGGGATCTTTCTCAGCGGTCCTGAGTATCACACTCCTCTCGCTCTGTCACCCCCGGCAACCACCAACCACTCCCCACTGTCACCCCCGGCAACCACCAACCACTCCCAACTGTCACCCCCGGCAACCACTCCCAACTGTCACCCCCGGCAACCACCGACCACTCCCAACTGTCACTTCTCCTTCAAGAAATATATATATATTTTTTTAAATCTTTATAAACACTTTTAACAATTAACAAATTAAATTAACAAATTTAAGACATCTTAGTATACCAAATTTCAGCCCTTTCTGAGTTTTTTCCCCCACACACACTAAGAATTTAGTAGGTCAGTGTATAACTCCGCCCAGCAGGTGGCGCTGCAGCTTGTTTGTTTTTTTTCCACACACACACAAACTAACACACGCCACTAGGCTTATATATATTAGATGGGTGGAGGCAACTTCCAAGAGTGAGTAGAAGACATGCACCATTGTGTATGCTGAGGGGACCCATTCATCTTCATGTGAGAAAAACAAGGGAGTCTGTGGAGATCTATGCCGGAGTCTGTGGAGCTCTATGCTGCACACAGTGTTGCTTAATTGTAACAATATTGAAAGGACTATTACAGATTTTGGGATACATCCATTGACTCAACCATCTTCCGGATAATTTATACTTCCCACATCGTATTAGAAGATGAGACAGAGGTGACGATAGTGGACAAACTTCATCGATCACCATCGGGAGACATTTTTACGGTACTTTTCATATTTCACATCGGAGATTGGTGCACGTAACAACCCCTCGCTGAGGAGTAATATTGTACATTTATCCAACCTACTGACAGTTGTATTTGGAACGTCCATTTTCCATGCTTTCATACGTACAAATATTATTATATATTGGAATTACTAGCGTGTTTATAGAAGTTATAAGATTGCAGCTCACATATATTGGCTCATAGGTATTTGTATGATAGGATAATTGCAATCATACCTTGTGATACATGTTTGTTTGTTTTTTGTTTTTGTTTGTCTATCTTGTTACTTAGCGCTGTGGGATTGTGTACAATCAGTGTCCTTTTGCCTGTAAAACAGTTTGTTTCCTCTTGAACTGTATAGCAGGGATCTTCCTCACCATTGTTCGAATACTTGTCACCTATGTGGATTCTGACGGATATCTTAATATTGGCGGTGCTGCTGACACAGTCTGACCCCAGTGTGGGTGTCCGTACAGCATCTACACAGACCTTGCAAGTGCTCACCATACTCAAGGTGTGATATAGCTATTGATTTATTCAGTGGTAATACTATGTATACATCCCATACATTTATTCTCCTTTATATGCATCCCGGTATTTTATTTCCCACTGCCGTACCTCCCACCTCCCCAAGCTGGTGCGTGCACAAGTAGGAGGCGTGGCCACACTAGGTAGGCGGTGCCGCGTGACACCAGGAAACGGTCATGCTTCCTCTGTTACTGTGCTGCTCCAGGACCAGCTCACTGGCCCCTGCCCCCTTCCTCCACCTACTGCAGGAACGCGGCACTGAAGGGGCATCATCTGTGGGACATATTTGAAATATATTGAAATATGGAATATAGGAAATGTATGAAATATGATAGGACCCCAAATCTGGACAAAGGCCTGATCATCGTGTACAGCAGGACAGTCCATTTAAATCAGGAAGGTATAGGAGGTGGCACTGTAGGGGTCTTGGATGTCTGAATACATCATCGTGCTCTGATGAGTACACACTTGGGGGTAGTGGTGGAAGTGGATATTTAGAAGTGGCGGTATGGAATATGTAAGCGAATGGAATCTGATAGTGTTACAGTGAAGGCAGTAGAAGTGGCGGTATGGCCTACCTCCGTACACACCCCCACTCCCACCACTGCTTGGGGGATATTCCCATCCTGTCCATGTGATTCATTTTTATATATTATTTCAAATATTGGTGTATGGCATGTGTTCCACTATTCTGTAAATTAAACAACTTTGTGATCTGGTCTAGTTAAAGTGCATTTTCATCTAGGTAGCTATGGTTTAGGTGGCTCAATATTAATATGCCACTAGATAGCACCCCCTTAATGTATTCATTACACTTACAAGGGTATTTTTAGATCTCTAGAGCTATTCCATGAAGTAACTGTATTGTACTATATTTTTATCAATGGCTTTATTAAAAACCATGTAGGGACGGCACACAGGACAGTAGGGAGTTATGCTGAATGTTACACTGGCAGATTGGCCGCTCAGTGTATATGAACGGATATATGAGCATTAGCTGCAAGGACAAACTGAGGAACAATTACATATCTTGTTATGTGTGTTAGAATTGTTCACCTTTCATGTAAGAACACCTTGAGGCTGATGCAAAGTAAAACGCCAGATTGCGTAGTGTACCTAGCGTGAAATCACTGTGCCCATGCCCAGAAACTGGGAACATGCATAAGCGCCCATGCAGATTGGTGCATGGTGGCTTAGTGGTTAGCACTTGTGCCTCACAGGGGTCATGAGTTCAAGTCGCGACCCTGGCCTTATCTTTGTGGAGTTTGTATGTTCTCCCTGTGTTTGCATGGGTTTCCTTCGGGTGCTCCGGTTTCCTCCCACACTCCAAAAACATACTAGAAGGTTAATTGGCTGCTATTAAAAATTGACCCTAGTCTCTTTCTCTCTCTGTGTGTTAGGGAATTTAGATTGTAAGCTCCAATGGGACAGGGACTGATGTGAATGAGTTCTCTGTACAGCGCTGTGGAATCAGTGGCGCTATATAAATAAATGGTGATGATGACGATGATGTGTTTCTGGCAGATATGCCAGCCTGCGTCTGGAGAGTTGGGATGGGGATTTCTCGCGTAGTCCAAGGACAGTTAGGGTGTGAATGTGCAATTGCAAACAGATGCAGACTGGGGAAAAAGACGCATATACACCTGAGAGAGTCGTATTATATGCTAGTGGCCATGACCAGGTGTAAATAGCGGATAATGATGACGGCATCAGTGAACCGCTTGGGATTGGCTGGTTGTGATACCACTGCTGAAGCTGATTGGTGCTTTCTTTGCTGCTCAGGAACATAACATGCTTTTGTGGGCATGTTTAAGCAATTCATTTTTTTGGTTCCAGATGGGGAGTTGCCTCTGCTGTAATAGAGGTTTCTTACATTTTTTGGGATGCTTAATACCAAATGATTTTGTTGCACATAAAACAAATGGATAAAGGCACAAGTGGGATGTAAGTGTCTGTGACGTGTGTCTGGCATACATCGGGCACATATGCTATTGATGCCGACCTGCACGGATCTTAAGATGCATAGGGCTGAGCACATGGGAGTAACGGTGGCTTAGTGGTTAGCACTTCTGCCTCACAGCACTGGGGTCATGAGTTCAATTCCCAACCATGGCCTTATCTGTGTGGAGTTTGTATGTTCTCCCCATGTTTGCGTGGGTTTCCTCCAGGTGCTCCGATTTCCTTCCACAATCCAAAAACATACTAGAAGGTTAATTGGCTGCTATCAAATTGACCCTAGTCTCTTTCTCTCTCTCTGTCTCTGTATGTGTCTGTTAGGGAATTTAGACTGTAAGCTCCAATGGGGCAGGGACTGATGTGAGTGAGCTCTCTGGACAGCGCTGCAGAATTAGTGGCGCTATATAAATAATTGATGATGATGATGAAATATGTCACTGCCAGTTTCGTTAGTGGGAATTAAACCCATTTTGCGCCCAACTGCATCAGCCCACATTCTGGTGCTAGGTCACCTCGCATTCTTATTATGTCCGTTAAGGAAAGCGATGTTCATCCACCTGGCAATGGATGGGTTAAACCACCCAGTTCTAAAGTGATCTCAGACCACCGTGGAAAATTCACACTACACAGAAGCGAGAAACGTAAGCATAATCCTTTCTAATTAATCTAATCACAATATTTAAATAGCAGCGCTCTTGCTGAAGGAGCTAATTAAGCATTCTGCCATCAGTCAATGTTTTGATTAAGTTATGCAGCCGTGACTATTACTAACTTAATACCAGATATACAATTAGAGTATACATTACGTCAGCAGCAGACAAAGGTCCCATTCAGCACAGAGCCAGGCACAGTTATTTCACAGTTTGAGTGGGTTTCAGCTCAGAAATTAACAAATTATTGTTTAACGTTGAGCCGAGAGCATGAAAACCATGATGGCAATAACACACCCAAATTCTGTACCAAAACCCCCTTTCTTGAGTACAGTAACGTGGGTATGATATGGCGACGGGGAATCTGTTGACTGTCAGACTCGGCTGACAGCACCTGGGTTAATCTGTTTGGGGTGCCAGCGGGTTACACTTTTTTAAGTTCTTCTTACTTATTGTGTCACCTGTAGCACTAGAGTTAATGTGTTTGGGTGGGGGTGGGGGGTTAATGTTCGTGAATATTTTTTTTATTAATATTTACTATTTTGTCCCGGACCCACAGGCTGTATTGTTGTATTGTTGGGTCCTCCGGTTGCCACTGGCCCTTTAAATGTCGATATTACTACTGTCCACAGTCATAGTGTCAACATGTCAAAACATGTCAACAGAACAAATCTATCAACAGTCCAACACCGTCGCCGATATGACTACAGTCCAGTTCAAGAAACCTGTGGTTATTGTTGAGCTATGCCTATGTGGAAAGTGGAATAGAATAGCTTGATGTAGTTAAAAATAAAATCCAAGGAGACATAAAAATGGAGGGAGGAGGTGTTTTGGCAACGCCAAGTTGTGCAGGCACCGTTTTTGACAGCCAAAAATGAAAATTAAAGGAGTTAGTAAAGCAATAATCATGCAGTTTATGTGCTGGGTCTCTGCAGCAGGATAGAATCTATGAACAAAAATGGGACTCAGCCTCAATGTTATTAATAGAAAAGAAAGATAACAGAAACAGGAAGGACGGTACATTTTTATATTAGATCTGGCAACGGTACCTACGACCCCCTGACCCGCTTACACTCAAAGCCAGGCCCAGAATTGTGAAATAGCCATATGTGCCCTGAAGTAGGAGGGCCGAATTCTTCAGGAAGCAGGCTGCCCTTTAATTCATCTTCTTACCACATACGCTCTTCTTATATTAACTGGTAGCATAACCCAACCCCACAAAAAAAACCAACAAAAAACAACAATTTAATGGTCATTAGTACACCCCTGTTGGGTGACATGGTTGGATCACACTGGGGCGTAACATATCCCCTGGGGTCATGCCTAGTGCATACTTGCCAACTCTCCCGGAATGTCCGGGAGACTCCCGAAATTCGGGTCGGTCTCGCGGACTTCCGGAAGAGCTGGCAAATCTCCCGCATCCCGCAATTGTGGGGCTAAAATGACTTGAATCGCGTCATTTTGGGCCCGCCTCCCACGTCAAAACAGCACATTTGATGCAGGGGCGGGGCCAAAATGGTGCGTTTCACTGTGCCCCGCCCACACCCACCCTCTAGGCACGCCGCTCTCCCGGATACAACTTGCCAAAGGTAGGCAAGTATGGCCTGGTGCTTCTAAAGTGTTAAAAATACCCCTATATTTCCACACGCACCAGTCGCAGGAGCCAATTGTGACAGGTGGAAGGCATCAGTCTACCTCATATCTTCTTGGCAATGCCAAGCTGGTAAACTCTGCCAGCATCGAACCCTTTCTTCCTTGCCTTGTTCCTCACCCGAATCTCCCTTTCTCGCCATCACTACTCTGCAACCAACTTTTACACAAATGCATCTGCTTTTATAGAGAAGCTTACGGACTTGTGGACCAAAATAGTTTGTTCTCCCCTCTCTCCTCCCAGCCCCCCTGTTCTCTCCCCACACACTTCAACTGGCTCTCTTTGTGCCTGAGTTTTGCTTACCATCCCTTAGGATGTAAGCTCGTTTGAGCAGGGCCCTCTTCCCTCCTGTCTCCATACCTGTTCTTCTGCTTCGACTTTACTGCATCAGCCTGCCTGGAGATTCTGAAGTTTCGGTATTTTTTGTTTATTGTTCAGTATTGTTTCACCCTGTATAGTCTACTGTTTGTATCGTGTACGGCGCTGTGGAACTCTTGTGGCGCCTAACAAAAAAAGGATAATAATAATAAAATTGTTGTGATTCTTCAATGTTTTAGAAATAAATAACTATTTATACCTCTGTTTAGGTCCTATTACTGCATTAGACCTTGTGTAATCATACTTGCCTACTTTTGAAGGAAGCTATCCGGGAGGTGGTACGTCGAGGGGGCGTGGCCACGCGGGGTGTGCCGTTAGGCTCCGCCCCCGCCAGTTGCAGCAGGGTCGGGCCACAATGGCGCGTTTAGCCACAACCCCACCAGCTTCAACAACGGCGACAGCTGGATCCGGGATTTTTGTCTGCTCTCTCGGGAGTCCGTTAGAACTACCAAAAATTTGGACATTCCGGGAGAGTAGGCAACTATGTGTGTAATGTAATGTACAGGTACTATATTTCTATACTTGGAAAAGCTTATTAAAGTGTGGGATACATTGTTGAGGTTGCATTAATCCTGTGAGAGGATACCTCCCAAATGTCCTGATTATTTCCTTTTTCTTATAGAATTTGTCGCTCAAGAACTAACTACTTTCCAAAAACATTTTTAATTAATTCGTTGACCATAAAAAAACAACAACATAGAAACGAGTGAAACTTCAAAACAATTAAAACAGCCGTGGGCCACAGACGGCATGCGGACCCCCAGCTGGCTCTTCCTCACTGAAACTTTACTTACTTATTTTAAAACCATCATTTTGTAGAACTGTTTTCTCTACATAAAAAAAACAGGTTATCTTCATCCAAACTTATGATTTTTTCAAACACTATTGCTGGATAAACATTAGAAATCCATTTACATTTAATCACCGGAGATACTGTTCCACTGACAGCTATGGAGGATATTTAATTTTATCTAAGCTGAGCATAGCAGCCCCCACTTATACTAATAAATGTAATTACGCAGAAAAATCAAGTTATGTAAGTATAATGACTTATGTTTACTGAACATGCATTACTTAAAACAAGGTATATTTAAAATGACTGAGAAGTACAGGTGAAGCAAGTTTTATTGCAACAATTAGCTCACTAGGCGTATACTACAAATAACCACGGGCGATAAGTAAAATGATTGCAAACGTGCAACATTTTGTGGCCAAATGTCTAACGAGGTGAATATTTTGTGGAGCAGTTTTAAAACAAAAAAGTTCTCGGGCCTGATTCATTAAGGATCTTAACTTGAGAAACTTCTTATTTCAGTCTCCTGGACAACACCATGTTACAATGCAAGGGGTGCAAATTAGTATTTTGTTTTGCACATAAGTTAAATACTGACTGTTTTTTCATGTAGCACACAAATATCAACTTTAAATGTCAGTGTACAAATAAGCTATCAAGTATTTGTGTGCTACATGAAAAAGCAGCCAGTATTTAACTTACCGGTATGTGTAAAATAATAAACTAATTTGCACCCCTTGTATTGTAACATGGTTTTGTCCAGAAAACTTAAGAAAACATACTCAATGTATTGCCTAAGTTCCTTAATGTATCAGGCCCTAGCTCATTATAACATCTTTTGCATTGAAAACAACTGAGATTAGTTGTGTCATGCTTCCAGTGATATATAATAGTAATATATAAGCTGCACTAAGATCTATTCCATCTGTACCCATAATATGTATACAGAACCATGGGATACAATTATTTCACTTTGTTCATTTAACAGATAGTATTATCAGCTCCATATATCTTCACTGGATGTATTGCCATATGGTAGCCGCGTTCCTCTTCAATAACTCCAAATAGGTCACACATGGAGCAAGAACGCAAACAAAATGTACACTTTAGACCCTTAGCCTATGCGATAATGCCTCATTCATTCACATAAACTTTAAATGTAATCATTATAATATGAAAAATTAAAAATATAGAATAAAGAAACTATTTGACAAGCAATGATGTTTTAAAAATACAGGGATTGTGCTATATCTGTGTGTAACTGTGTTCTGCTGTGCTTGTGTGTAGCTGTATTGTGATATATCTGTGTACAGCTGTATTGTGCTGCGTCTGTGTACAGCTGTATTGTGCTGCGTCTGTGTACAGCTGTATTGTGCTTTATCTGTGTGTAACTGTATTGTGATGTAGCTGTATTGTGTTGCGTCTGTGTGCAGCTGTATTGTGCTGCGTCTGTGTGCAGCTGTATTGTGCTGCGTCTGTGTGTGCAGCTGTATTGTGCTGCGTCTGTGTGCAGCTGTATTGTGCTGCGTCTGTGCGCAGCTGTATTGTGCTGCGTCTGTGCGCAGCTGTATTGTGCTGCGTCTGTGCGCAGCTGTATTGTGCTGCGTCTGTGCGCAGCTGTATTGTGCTGCGTCTGTGCGCAGCTGTATTGTGCTGCGTCTGTGCGCAGTTGTATTGTGCTGCGTCTGTGCGCAGCTGTGCGTATCTGTATTGTGCGTCTGTGTGTAGCTGTATTGTGCTGTCTGTGTGTAGCTGTATTGTGCTGTATCTGTGTGTAGCTGTATTGTGCTGTCTGTGTGTAGCTGTATTGTGCTGTCTGTGTGTAGCTGTATTGTGCGTCTGTGTGTAGCTGTATTGTGCTGCGTCTGTGCGCAGCTGTATTGTGCTGCGTCTGTGCGCAGCTGTGCGTATCTGTATTGTGCGTCTGTGTGTAGCTGCATTGTGCTGTCTGTGTGTAGCTGTATTGTGCTGTATCTGTGTGTAGCTGTATTGTGCTGTCTGTGTGTAGCTGTATTGTGCTGTCTGTGTGTAGCTGTATTGTGCTGTATCTGTGTGTAGCTGTATTGTGCTGTATCTGTGTGTAGCTGTATTGTGCTGTATCTGTGTGTAGCTGTATTGTGCTGTATCTGTGTGTAGCTGTATTGTGCTGTATCTGTGTGTAGCTGTATTGTGCGTCTGTGTGTAGCTGTATTGTGCTGTGTCTGTGTGTATCTGTATTGTGCGTCTGTGTGTAGCTGTATTGTGCTTCTGTGTGTAGCTGTATTGTGCGTCTGTGTGTAGCTGTATTGTGCGTCTGTGTGTAGCTGTATTGTGCGTCTGTGTGTAGCTGTATTGTGCTGTATCTGTGTGTGTAGCTGTATTGTGCATCTGTGTGTATCTGTATTGTGCGTCTGTGTGTAGCTGTATTGTGCAATGACAGCACAGTACCCCGTAGCTGTACCAGTGTGTACACAGCATACACTGCTGTCTCTACGTACGCTGACATTACATCACTTGAGAATAAAAAGAATAAAGCCCCCTTGGTCCTCTCATAAAGTCCATGACTGGGGAAAGATTCCCAAAGGCAATAAATTGTGACCTGTAGGGGTTGGTACCCTCCAGATGTATTAATTCCACACAGTGCAGCCGGCAGTAATTATTTGCAGGCCGAGGTGAGATTTACAGTTCGGGAATGTTACATTTGGATCCTATTTTCATTCTCTGAAAGATGAGTGTTCAGTATTTATGGCTGATTTGCTGCGCACTATTACTGTATGTGTTGTGTATGCTCTATGCACATTCTGGAGCCTATTCAATCCCTTGTTTCTAAGTGTGAAAATCCTTCCTCTGCGAATACAAAATTGATGCTCAGCTTCATGGTATTCATGTCTTTAACTTCTTACAGTATTGTGACCGAAATCAGGGGTTGGGTACGGTTTAATGCTGGCGAGAATACCGACAGCGTTTATACCTACCCAAAAAATCAGAATGGCTACAAAACCGAATGGAATAAAAACAGACTTAACTGCAAACCGAAGGTCCAGATGTCCGATGACACTGGCATGGTGATAGGAACTGATGCCGATGACGTCACACTGCAGTTCCGGAGAGCTGTGTCTTTGGCATCAGTTCCTGTCAGCCAGTGCCATCGGACATCTGGACCTACGGTTTGCCAGTAAGGATTTTTTTTGTAGGTATTAACGCTGTTGGAATTCTCGGCAGCGTTAAAACAATTACCACCGGAAATCAGGACCTACAAGTAAGTCATACTTGCCAACCTTTGGCAAACTAATTCCGGGAGATCCCAGGCAGGTGGGTGTGGTTGGAGGGCAGGAGGGTCAGGGCGCAGTAATTTGCGGCATTTTGGCTCTGCCCCCTGCGACAAATGCAGTTTTCTTGCGGGGGCGGGAAAAAAATTACCGCAAATCGCGTCATTTTGGGGAACATGTTGCCATATGCGGGATATTTGCCTGCTCTCCCGGGAGTCCGGGAGACCTACCCGAATTTCGGGAGTCTCCCGGACATTCCGGGAGAGTTGGCAAGTATGAAGTAAGTTTGTGCGATCCCTTCGCTTGCGTGCAATTAATTAACGCCCAAATCTTCTCAACACTTGGTTTGAATACTACTGTAATCCATAATTAATGTATGTGTCATGTAAATAAAACTCTATATCTATCTATAGATATTTCTCTATCTATATAGCTATACATATATATATATATATATATATATATATATATATATATATATATATACATGCACACATATATTAAGAAAAAAGAGTGCACGGCAGTGTAGTATATTAAATCTTATTGAATTCAAATGAATGAAATACTGCATTTTTAATTTCAAAAGTATGAAAATGAGGAATGAGCCAAGGGAAGGACAATAGTGCAATATTTTAAGTACATATGTCACTAAAAAGTAGTAAATTATGTACTTACGTGGAAATATTCCAATGCTTATCTGGCTCAGTGCATCAAATGAAATCTTTCTGGTGACTAATTTTTTTTAATATGTTCCCAAAAACGTATTGGCTATTAGAACTGAGGGATGGTTTAAGCTCGAGGGAGATTAAAAACTGAGGTTTGTGTTTATAATTATTTGGCCCACTAAGGGTTAACTAACCAAGAAAGTGGTGATGCCTATGTAGGGGTCATACTGAGGGCAGGATCAAGGGGACAGACTATATAAGGACAAGGAGGAGTCCATTAATTCTCTCTCCAGACAAGTAGCCCTCCCACTCGCAGGCCATGTATGGTACGGGTGTGCTGGTCTAGCCCCGGAGGTAATGGGCCACTTGGTGCGCAGGCCGTGGTAATCATGTGCAGGCCATGTATGGTACGGGTGTGCTGGTCTAGCCCCGGAGGTAATGGGCCACTTGGTGCGCAGGCCGTGGTAATCATGTGCAGGCCATGTATGGTACGGGTGTGCTGGTCTAGCCCCAGAGGTAATGGGACACTTGGTGCGCAGGCCGTGGTAGTCATGCAAAGGCCATATATGGTACAGGTGTGCTGGTCTAGCCCCGGAGGTAATGGGACACTTGGTGCGAAGGCCGTGGTAATCATGCGAAGGCCATGTATGGGGCTGTAGTGTAGTCAGTACAGTCCATGATGCACTTAGATTCAAATGCTTAGCAGCAATTGTTATTTTAAAATGTTGGCAACTTTGTTGCTGTTCTGAAACCTTAAATGCAATATGTAGATTGCAAAACACAAAGGTGTGAATTTTAAACTAGTTTTAGGGCCCTATCTATCTATACAATACATTACAAAGTTAAATATATTAAGGTAAATATTTTCTTTTGTATTTTTCCCCCCACTAAAACTCAAAGCCCAAATCCAGACTGTGCATGTGTGACCCTTGACATTTTGCCCCAGACTTTGTGCGCGGCTGGGCGTGAGATAACTTTACGTGTGATACTATGGCCCTTGGAATACAACAATCCCCATTATGCCACGTTATCTGAATTTAATTATAATACAACACTTTTTTGCATTTTAAATGCTCTTCTTCAATAAATATCAACCTATAAAGCCCAGAAAATAAGAACTGATGCTAAGAATTACATCTTCGAGGCAGAACAAAAATGTTATTGTGCCGCTCGTCATAATTACAAAAATAATAGGGACATTTGTAGGAACAAATTTCTAAAACTTTGGGGCTGTCCCTGGCAACTATGCGTGTGCAGACAGCAAATGAACGCATACAGGGATCGTCTACCAACTGGAATTTTGGGCATAACTGAAAACAATCCTATTGATTTCAACATGATCGTTCTTAGACATGTCGATTGTTTTGGGGTCACATATGGGGGAATATCTGGCTAAAATGCTGATATCAGCATCAATATCACCGCATATGTGATTTGCCTAGTCTCCTGGAATGTCCAGAGAGACTCCCGGAAGAGCAGATCTCCCTCCTGAAACCAACGATTTCAGTAATGTAGTGGTATGGGTTTAGTAATGAATATGAGTATCCTAAAATATACTCTCAATTTGAGATTTCAAGGCGTTACCTCACCCGGGGGCTGGAGCCCACACATCAATAACACAACCCACTCTCCATTCATAGATTAATATGCTGAATATATCGCAAGAAGTGCAGGCGGGGATGAGAGAGCTTATTCTGGTTCCATACAAAAGCGTATTAAGTTCGCTAATTTCTGCTGTCTCAGACAATCAAAATTCCAATTGTCTGGAACACTGAATCTAAGAAAGCAGGAAAATTAATCTTCAAACGTGAAGGTCTTGCAGGCATTGCCTCATTATTTTAGTTGGACACTTTTCTGATTATAATGCAGATAAATCTCAAATGTAATAAGACTAAAATAACACATACTAAGTATGAAACATAACAGGATATTGCAGGGAGATTAGACGGTTTCCTCTCACTACCGAATGGCCTAAGTGAATGGGCCATAGAGAAGAACGCAGCCTCACGGCGGAATTTACTGGGGGAAATCGTGCAGTGACGGACAAGCCAGGCAATCCTTGTGTGTACGAATGAGGAGGAGGAGGACAGTAATTGATAGCAGATGGAGAGATGAGCTCGTTACCACCGGGCTTTACCTTGCGATCTCTTTGTGGAACTATCATAAAAGGATTAACTGGCATTTTAAAGGACCACTTATTCACAATAAAAATGTCTCATTTATTTCCTGTTTTTCCAGTAGCCAAAATTCCTTTGTCTATTAGAGCACAAAGTATCTCAGTCTGACATAGAGAGCGATGTTATTTTATATGATGACGCTTCTGCCTGTATTATTTACAGAGACAAATCTATATATGATTGTGAATATAGCAAACGCAGGGTGCAGCTGCTATTGGGCTTACACAAGACAAAGTTCTGGGGCAGAGATCAAGAATGTGGCTGCTCAATTGTACAGACACCAACCGGAGAGCGTTACAATTAGAGGATAAAAAAATCAAAAATCCCCCTCTGACGTCCATCATACAATGCACAGTTCCCCCTCTCATATTGATCATAACAGAGATCAGCGATGAACATCACATGGGCTGCAAGGCAAGTTTCTGTGGCCCATGGGAGCATTGACCCATTTTTACAATAAAGACAGAAGAGAGAAGCAATGAAAGATGGAAATTAGACAGGACACAGTGGACAGGGGTCGGTGTGGCAGGCCGCCATAAGGTAAAAGGAAAGAGATAGAGCAAAAGAACGAAAAGAGGAGGGAGAGGTGTGGAAGGTGAGGTAAGGGGTAGAGTAGAGGATCCAGGTGGAATGGTGTTAAAGAGTCACGTGATGAAAGGAATTTGGATGTATGACATCCACGGCGTCCACACTTTATTAAATGATTTAGAGGTATTGCAGATAATACGTTATATATTCCATTTTATAAGAGTACCATATTCTGCTAATAATTCTCTGTAGTGTTGGCAAGGGGATTTCAATTTTCAGTAGTTGCGACACAAAGTTCCGAACCTCCATCCAAAACGGGGCAAGCTTGGGGCATTGCCACCAAATATGGAGGAAGGATCCTTCAGTCATGCAACCATTCCAGCTTGTGCTGGAAGAGTCTGGAAAAACTTTCTGTAGTTTGGTTGGGACCAAGTACCATCGATAAAAGGAGTTTATATGCGTTTTCTTTCAATTTTACACAAAGTGAACTGGAGGCTGTGTTGGCTCCTATTTCTTCCCAATCTTCTCTATCTAGGGGTGTTCCCGGGTCTTCCTCCCAATATAGTAGAGATATGAGACCTTTGGTAGAGGACCACTGGAGGGAAAGTGACTCGAAAAAGGTCAACAGCCTGATACCTAAAGTTAATTTAGTGGTAGAATGAAAATTTCTTAGTTGTAGATACTGAAAAAAGTGTGTATTGAGAATGTTAAACTTTGTTTTTAAGTCATCGAAGTGTCTTTGGTGATATCATTGAAATAACGAACATCCTTCCGCTTCAAAAGTTCAAAGAATAAACTTATACAACCTGGTGGAAACTCAGGGTTTTCAAAGAGAGGAATGATTGGGCTAGGAGCAGGAGTGAGCTTAAATTTTGCATTTGCTCGGTCCCAGAGAGAAAGCGGGTGAGCTACAATTGGATGATGAGAAGCGAATTGTGGACATTTAGTGGGAGGGAGCCACAGGAGAGAGGAAGCAGAGGAAATACCCAAGCTTTCAGCTTCGATCGAGACCCAGAATCTAGAGTAGTTAGGACAGTTACAGAAAACACATTGGGCAAGTTGAGCCAACAAACATTTTTTTTAAATATTTTTGCATTTAACAAATGTTTTATTGTGAAAATAAAGCGATTTTCAAGGAAGCACGATGAGTATCTTAGTACTACACTGGGTATATTACTACTGATGAAGGATGTGGCATTTAGTAGATACTACGGAAGCAACTTTGGTTATCCAATCACTTGGATCGCTTTTGATGACTAATGTTGCTCTTGGATATTAGTTTTGGTAGCAGGTCTGTTCCTTGGCTCTCTTCTAAAGGTGACTGTAGACCTCATGGGGCTTGGCACTGTGTATTTAAACCTACCTATAGCATCCTGTTCCTGCATATTGGTTTTGTTGCTGTTCTGACAGTCTCCAATATTTCTCCAGCTTGGCTTTTGGATTTTGAACCGTTTGGTTCGGACTTCAACATTTCTTGGCTGCCTCACTGGTTCCTGATCCTGACCCTGGCTGCCTCACTGGTTCCGGATCCTGATCCTGGCTGCTTCACTAGTTCCTAATCCTGATCCCGGCTGCCTCACTGGTTCCTGATCCTGGCTGCTTCACTGGTTCCTGATCCTGACCCTGGGTGCCTCACTGGTTCCTAATCCTGATCCTGGCTGCCTCACTGGTTCCTGATCCTGATCCTGGCTGCCTCACTGGATCCTGATCCTGATCGCCTCACTGGTTCCTGATCCTGACCCTGGCTGCCTCACTGGTTCCGGATCCTGATCCTGGCTGCCTCACTGGTTCCGGATCCTGATCCTGGCTGCTTCACTGGTTCCTAATCCTGATCCCGGCTGCCTCACTGGTTCCTGATCCTGGCTGCTTCACTGGTTCCTGATCCTGACCCTGGGTGCCTCACTGATTCCTGATCCTGATCCTGGCTGCCTCACTGGATCCTGATCCTGGCTGCCTCACTGGATCCTGATCCTGGCTGCCTCACTGGATCCTGATCCTGACCTTGGCTGCCTCACTGGTTCCCGATCCTGACCCTGGCTGCCTCACTGGATCCTGACTGCCTCACTGGTTCCTGATCCTGACCTTGGCTGCCTCACTAGTTCCTGATCCTGACACTGGCTGCCTCACTGGTTCCCGATCCTGACCCTGGCTGCCTCACTGGTTTCTGATTCTGACTCTTGCTGCCTCACTGGTTCCTGATCCTGACACTGGCTGCCTCACTGGTTCCTGATCCTGGCTGCCTCACTGGTTCCTGATCCTGACCTTGGCTGCCTCACTGGTTCCGGATGCTGATCCTGGCTGCCTCACTGGTTCCTGATCCTGACCGCCTCACTGGTTCCTAATACTGTTCATCATCATCATCATTTATTTATATAGCGCCAGTAAATTCCGTAGCGCTTTACAATTGGGAGCAAACACAGTAATAAATACTGGGTAATACAGACAGACGAAGAGGTGAGAAGGCCGTGTTCACAAGCTTACAATCTATGGGACAATGGGAGTTGGATACATGAGGTTAAGTCTACATATTGCATTTCAGCCCAGCCAGATTACAAAGGTAAAAGTCCTGCTCCTGGTTTCGATTTGGCACTTCAACGACAATTTGTTTACCACCACCCCTTCCCCTCTAGCAGGACTGCTATGGACCACTTTTGGGCCATCCTGCTAGATTTAAATGTATCCCTGGCTGCAACCATCTCTCTTAAGGGGTGTCTGTGGTCTCCATTTTTAAAATACCATTGAAATAAGGGATAACTATACACATAAAGACCTTAAAGCTCATGCTGGTGTTAGGATGAGAATATCTGCACTTACCATACACTTGTTTGGCTTCTCCCCAGAGTGCACCCTCATGTGAATAAGCAGCTTGTACCGTGCATTGAAAGGTTTGAATCGCCTCACACAGCCGGCCCAGAAACACGTGAAATCCTCTCCCGTGCGCTGGTCAATGTGCGTCTTCTCAATGTGCCTCACCAGCTCCTCCTGCTGTTCGTACAAGGCACTACAGTCTATCCAACGGCACAACTGCCGCCTCTGTACTCCAAGTTCATCTTGCTCATCAGCTGGAAATGTCTTTGGGGACATGGCAAGGGGAAGATGTAGAGGAGACAGGAGCCCTTGCTGATAGGAATCCTCTGGCTCTTGCTTTAGGATGTTAAGCTTACTACAGTCGCTGGGAGTGGTGTTTAGAAGGAGGTTGGCACTGCCCTCTGAGCAGGGCACATTTACCTGTTCTGCTGGTGCACACTCACCAGCATTAGGAAGCAGACACTGAGCAGAGGAGGGCAGACCACAGAGACCCTCAGGCTGGGATGCTTTGGGTGGGCTCCAGTTAGGGACACCCCCAGAATTAAAGAGTGTCCTAGGGGGGGATACACAAACTCTGTTCACACAAGGGGGCAGCGATGTGTGAGGAGAGTGAATAATTCCCACAATTTCAACACTGTCAGTAAAACATCCCCTTCTCCCTCCAGGCTGGAGCCGGGGAGAGGCAGAAGTAGGGCCGGCTGTCAGCGAGCCTGGGAAAGTGCTGTGCGTGGAGTCTATAAAGTACGATGAAAGACAGTTTTTAAATCCATTGTGTGTGGCAGCTGTGTCTTGGAGCAGAGATGCCCTTAACTCGGAGATGCCCGATTGGCAAGATGCTGCCGACAGGTGTGAGAAGTCACAGAGACCCTCCTGTTTTATACGACCGGCAGAGTGTGTCCCATTCAGACGCAATGACATGGAAGTGGGAATTCTAACAGACCTGTAGGAAAAGAAATGACATATTTTACCGTTCAATAAAAAAATAATTCTGCAGTCATCTAAAGACATGCATCTATGCCTTAGTAGCTTCAGGGCACACATGGGAGGTGTTGGTATCACTGGTACTATTGCAGCAAGAACTGATATGCAGTAGGAAAGATGTAAGATACTCTATTCTACACTATGCTGTTCTTCATCACTGCCACAGTAGCAGAATCAGCTGTAATTGCAGCAAACTTTTAAGAAATAGATCAATAAAGCCCTAGTTCTCATAAATGACTCCCAGATTGTTGTAATAAATGGCAATGTGATACCGCTCAGTGCAATGATGAGATCATAATGTCCCTGCATTGTGCATAGTAAAAGGCTGTGGTTTCTCGTCTCCCCAGTTTCAATTTATGTCATATTATATCCCTCTATTATATCCCTCTGTGTCACTGTCACTTCCTTCACTATTATACCCTTTAGTTTAACTCCCGGCACTGTTATAGCCATCAATGTCAACATTTTATATGATATTATACCTTAGAGACTTATTATTATATTTTGTAGTATCTTATTTTATTATATTACTCTATGTGATTTCATTCATTGTTATATTACTATGTTATACTTTATTATATTACTATATTATAGCCTATGTTAGTGGTGGATGGGGAAATTTAGAAATGGTGGCATGGAGAATGTAACTGGTGGCATGGAGAATGTAGCTGACTGGCCAGGGGTGACCTTGCCCCTGAAGCTTCAGGGAATTTGATAGGTTTAAATTGATTGTAGCCCTAATTCTATATGCTTTTTGACACTATCTAGTAAAACATAAAGACATATTAAGTGTTGCAAGGCCATCCACTCTGTGTCCCCACCTCCCTTGTCTCACACATAACTGGACACACAGAACAGATACTAAGGGGCATATTCAATTGTTGGCGTTACAGCCAAAAGTAACGCGCCCCACGTACTATTACCGTCATTACGTCATTAGTGCGCGTAAATACCGGTATTACGGTACTTTTGACACTGGATTTCAGATCGCGGCTCAGGGAGCTGCGAGCTGAAATCCAGCTGAGTATTACCGTAATAACGGTAATACTTTTTCTGCGGCGGAAACCGCCAACAATTGAATATGCCCCCTAGAATAACATACAGTATACACAGGAACTAAAGCTGTAGTACTGTGCCGTTCACATCAATACACTGATCAGAGGATAAAGATCAGAAAGCTATATATTCAGGCCAGATTCCCTCTCCCCATTGCAAACTGAGATCTGGCTTTATCATTAAAGTACTAAAGTGTTTACTATATGCGTGATCAAGCAATAGGCTGATCAGGCTGCAGCCTGTGGCGCTGGGACCTGGGGGGGGGGGGGGGGGGGTAGTACAGCGACTGCAGCAATTGTGGATTTTTTTTTCATCCCCCCTCCTCCAGGCTGCTGACCCCTCCCCCTTCCCCTCTCCTGCCCCTCCCCCCTCCTCACTGACTGTCAGGCATTATGTCATCAAGTCCTGACAGTGCAAGTGAGGAGCTGCGATGAGATGGAACTAACTGCCCAGAAGAAAGAAGCCAGGCAAGTAATGATTTATGTTTATGCAGAAGGGGGACAGTGTGTAATGGGGAGAAGTGTGTGATAAAGGGGGACAGTGAGTGCTGTAGAGGGACAGTGAGTGCTGTAGGGGACAGTGTGTGATGTAGGGGGACAGTGTGCGATGAAAGAGGGACAGTGTGCGATGAAAGAGGGACAGTGTGCGATGAAAGGGGACAGTGTGCGATGAAAGAGGGACAGTGTGCGATGAAAGAGGGACAGTGTGCGATGAAAGAGGGACAGTGTGCGATGAAAGAGGGACAGTGTGCGATGAAAGGGGACAGTGTGCGATGAAAGGGGACAGTGTGCGATGAAAGGGGGACAGTGTGTAATGGGGAGAAGTGTGTGCTGTAGGGGACAGTGTGTGATGAAAGGGGACAGTGTGCGATGAAAGGGGACAGTGTGCGATGAAAGGGGACAGTGTGTGATGAAAGGGGACAGTGTGTGATGAAAGGGGACAGTGTACGATGAAAGGGGGAAAGTGTGTGATGAAAGGGGGAAAGTGTGTGATGAAAGGGGGAAAGTGTGTGATGAAAGGGGGAAAGTGTGTGATGAAAGGGGACAGTGTGTGATGAAAGGGGATAGTGTGTGATGAAAGGGGTATAGTGAGAGCTGTAGGGGGACAGCGAGTGCTGTAGGAGGACAGTGTGTGCTGTAGGAGGACAGTGTGTGCTGTAGGAGGACAGTGTGTGCTGTAGGGGGACAGTGTGTGATGAAAGGGGTCAGAGTGTGATAAAGGGCACAGTGTATTGAGGGGGGCAGTGTGATAATGGGCACATTGATCTAATGGCTGGGGAGGAGAGGGTCATGAATTGGCCACTGGGGGTTATTTCTGAGACATTTATGCATACATGCTTTTTACTAATGCCATAAATTGGCAAGTAGAAGGTATGAGGGGGGAACTAAGGTGGATGATGAATTAGCTGGGGGGAGTAGGTGATGAAAAAAAATTGCAACAGGAGTCATGAAGGCCACTGGTGTTTGAGGAAATTTCTGGTGGGGGGAGGGCATGATCTCTGTATTGTGTGGCGTTGATCAGGATGCTCTCTACAGAGCCTAATTATTGAGGGTTTGCAACGTTTGCCCATTCACAAAACAGGACCCCAGCTGTTCAGAAGACAGCTCAACGACAACAAAGCTGCAAGAACAAGCAAGAAAGCACAGCAAGAACAAGTAAAAGAATCTATCTAAATTTGTTTGCTGGAGAAACTGAATTTTCCTTTAATGATTTGAGGGGGAAGGGGGAGCACTACGAGTTAATTAGCCTAGGGCGGCCAGAACCCTTAATCAGGCCCTGACTATATATGACTATAGCAGCCTGTGTCATGAGATGGGTACTGAGAATGGCAATAAACAGGTGGAATCCTGGTTTGTTCACTCTGCTAAGAAGTTCCTGAATAGACCTTTACAGTGTGTCTCTTTTACTTACTTTTGTCTATCACATGGCAACCATTTTTCTAGAGACCAAAATGCACTGATGCCTATACAAATAACTTACCCACTGTGGCTTCTGCATTGGAGACAAACTTGCCTGTGACAAATGATTACCAAATGATGCGCTAGATGAGCAATGGGGAGAAGTGCTGGCATGGCATACATCCCTATATGGCCCATGTCAACCACTGGTCAGTGACCATTATATATCTATCACTGTTACTGTCATCACAATTATATTCCTCAATAGAGGTAATTTAGGAAGAGCAAAATGGGCGAGGTGCAGCACAAGATCTTCTTTGGTGGTACCATGAGCATCGTATTGAGCAAGAAAAGCTAAATGTCTGTCTTATCAACAAGATGGAGGCCTTTGCAAAGTAGAAGAAATCCACAGTGGCCGATGGGACTAGTTGGGGAATTTGCCCAATGTAGAATAGCTTAACACAAAGTGCGACTTGCTGTCTCCTGACACTCATGAATAATTTAAGCCATGAATGGGGTTTAACTGAACAGTATTTAATAAATGAGGCGGTTCGACAGTGATAGGAGGTTGGTAGGATGTGACATTAGAACAGAATCGGGACTTTCTCATGGTCCTGACAGTCAGTCTTTTGTCCCTCCTGCTGGGACTCTAGCGAGGTGTGTCCATCTCCCACACACCGTGGTGAGCAGAACACCCCTCAACAATATAGATGTGATTGGAGAGGATGGGGTTAGGGGCAGCCTAGCACTTCAGAAGCACTAGATACACCCCAGGAGATGTGACCACAACCTCATGTCCCAAAATTACTAAATTCAAATATTGGGCGGTATACATTTACACTGTTACCCAAGGAGACTTTTGAGATTTTTTTTCTGCCTGTCTAGACACCTAGGTAGCGCACTTTAAGTTTGCAGAGGGATCTCCCAAGAGCGCAAATTAGGCTGGTTCTCTGAAGTGCATCGGGCAGGTCCTCTAGGGGCATGGCTGTATAACCAAGGCATTTTGTGTTGTGCGTCAAGTGGACTTTCAGTATCAAACTTTTTAATATTTTTCAGTGTCTCTACTGATTATTCTTAAATGTCCTATTATTACATCCCTGCATGTCACGCCCCCTACACCATAATCCCGTCACTCCTAGTCCTAATATTATTAAATCCCTCAGTGTCACTCTCATCTTTAACATATTCTTCAGTGTCATTCCTCTCGTTATTATATGCTCATTATCATATCTCTTCTTATTACATCAGAAAGTGTTACTACCCTCATTATTTTAACCATTACTGTCAGTCATCATAAGTATATACTGATCTCCAACCCTTAATACCTTATTATTTACTATGGTTCTCCTTCTTATAACATCATCAGGATTGCCCTCTTATTATTACATCTCTTGCTACCATTCCTTTTATTACACCCCCCCTGACATTGTGTTTAATATTACATCCTTAGTGTCCCTCCTCTCATTATTGCACACCTCCGAGTCATGCTCCTTATTATTACATTCTCAGTATCAACCTCATCAATACATTATCACTGTCCCCCATCTCATTACTTCATCTCTCACTGCAACGCTCCTTAGAGTAACAGTGTAATATTAATGTCACTCTCCTCATATCTACGTTAGTTGCTATTTCTTTGTTGTACAGGTCTCCCTTCATTATAACATTTGTCATTAGGCTATTCATTCATATTGTCACGTCTGATGTCTTAGAAACACAGCCCTTTGAATCGCACCGTTCATTATCGTTCTGCTAAATACTAACTTTCCACAAAAATCACCACAGTATACATTACATAGAATAATAATATCACTATACCCCTTCAATATAAGACCAGTTTACGTCACCAGAAAACAAAAGCAAAAAAATAGCAGATTACCGTGCACAACACTTCACATTATACTCCTCTGAAATGAGCCCATGTAAGAAGACTTACTAACAAACTTACTGTCGCTTCCTTCAACATCACAGCATTCAGTACAACAGTCCAGACGGATCCATACAGAACTACATTCTGTTGACAAGTCTTTGATGAATAACCTGATTGGTGAGACTAAGATAGGGCCATTTGACAAGGACAATGAACTTGCTCCTGTTTATCGCATCTCTTCGTCCTGGGAAAAACATCGGGGATGAGATGGAGAGAGAGGTCGGATTTCTGATCTACGAACATCTCTCATCCCCTCATTATGGAAAGCACAATATGGTAACCAGTATCCGGGCTGAACTTTAACCTCTGCTTTATACTCTGCCTCCTAATTACCTTTGTTTTATAATTGCCCTCACTGACAGAAGATGAGACTCCATAATTACACTCATCACTGATATAAAAGCCAATACATCTACCTGGATGATTCCTTAATCCCAAGAACACAGCTACTGTCCCCGTTGTCACCTTCATTACATCATCAGCGTCCTCTCCTGCTAGCAAGTGGTGCTTCCTACGCTGTCAAGTAAGACGTTGTATGAATTTAGAGACCCGAGAAAGAGGACCTGATGGCCGATTGTTTATTAAATAATGTTAGTGGGTCACAGGCTTCATAGGACCTGTCTACATTCACATAATAACACACCACTAAAAAGAATGTATGGCAATATTGGATATCATTATCCAAAAAATCCTGACAAGACTCGAATATTTCTGAAAATCTGCAATTTAATATTTCTCAACCAATAAAAATGTCACAGACATAAGAAAAAAAAGATAGAGGCGCACACAGGGTTATCAATTGTATCATTCTGGTGAATATTAAATTTTTTATATATATATATATATATATATATATATATATATATATGGTAATTTAGTGATACTTGCAGCAGTGGTGGGGTACCACCTAATTACCCATGTGGGTTCTTAAATCTAAGGGCATTTTGCATAACTAAAGCTAGGTACACACTACAGGGTTTTTGTCCAATAATCGTCTCAATCAGCCGACATACGACCGCTCGTTCAAAAGTCGGGTCAGTGTGTGTAGTGACAAGATGGTCGAAAGTCTGCCCAAATGGACGATTGTCGCCTTATTTGGTTGGTCGTACCGTTAAATATTTTCGATCCAATCTCGTTTCCGCTGTGTAGTGTGTATAAACTTCCGACCGATCCACAACAGTGAGTACGAAATTACAGTCATTGCTCACGACAACATAGCTGTAAAAAGTCGCTAACGGGACATCCGCTCTTCCCTTTATCGTCCTAAACAAGGCTAGTGTGTATGCAGTCCATGGACCGAGCGATCGGACCATCGATCGGATGTAAAATCGATCGGCATAAAAAGTTGGTGAAAAATTCTGTAGTGTGTACCCAGCTTAACTCTATTTTGATTACAGCTATGGAATCTGAATCCCATTATCTACAATGAGCCTAAAACCCCAAAGGAGACAGTTAACTATTGCTGCTGTCCAGTGACTTTTATACACATGATGAATTACTGGTTCTTCCTACAGTTACTATGAGGAGCTCTGCAACACATTATAATGAGGAGAGATATACCCGAGGCAGTACGAGTACGGGGGGCAAGAGTAATTTCTCAATGTTCTTTAGTATATTAAGCATTATGCACTAAAATATGGAAAATTTCCCTTATACAGAACCCCTTAGTCCCAAGAATGTGGAATAATAAATCCATTCCTTGCTTGCATGAAGTCTGAATGATGTGTAGTGGATGTGAGTACATGCATTACCTGTTATCAGTGTATTCATTGCTGGCTGCACCTTCATATGTCCCCACATGGTCAACAGATGTTGCAGGGTTCCCAACCTGGCAAAAGAAACTCTCTCTGCCATCCAGGACCTCCCTGGATATCCCTTCAATTCCCATCATGCTCTTCCGCAAGCTATACTGAGCATATCCACCATTCACTGAAAAAGAACAAAAGAATTCACTGTAATCTTCACAATGACATCTGGTTTGAAGACATTATAGCTCACTGACTAATCATATTGGATGTTCAGCGCGTTTAATTGATGAGACGAGCGCCTTTTTCTCAGTTGTTCCAAGGAATATTCATCTCACTCCGCATCTGGCTGCAGAATTCTGCATGTTTCTCGATTGGAACTTGGCCTAAAAAGTATTCAGCACGGAATTCCCCCAATAATTTTTTGTTCCATCTTCAATCATCTCCAATGCCTATTACAAAGCAGAAAAAGGTGCTTTTCTAAAAAGGAGATATGCAATAGTTCTAATTATCTGTTCATACTGTAGTTCATTCCAGGTGTTCCACCTATAGAATTACTGCTATTTCCATATATAACAACATTGCATGTCACACAAACCATCAAACTCTGCCACTGAGTGACCACAGGTGTCATGATGCAATTTGTTCAAACACTTGGGGCCCATTTGGCAAATGATCAAGACAAACAGCAACAGTCTCACATGGAATTATCAGGAAACATTTTTGAATTAAGCCTTTCAGACATCTGAGACAGAGAAAAAATAAAGAGTCACTGATTCTGCCATTCAATGACTATCTTTTATGGGAGAATATTCATGACTGTCTAGAGAATTATATTATAGTGTGCTCTGGCTGTGCCACATTGTGTCCAGTACATTAAATTTACTTTTTATTCATTGGACCAAAATTACACATGAAATCCACAATGTTTCTGAATTGTGGTTTTGATTAAAAAACAGATTGTAAACATACACGATGTGTGTCAGACTTAGGAACACGTTCCAGTGACAAATGGTTTGTTTCCTGAAGCTGGAGATTATGCTGTCTTCAAAGAAATTCTGAAAATAATTGTAACCTCTCAGTTACCAACTGAGCTTCATATTTGATGTGCTACTTCCCCCTCCCCCCATTTAAATCTTAATATCCAAAGATATATCGCAGCCGGGTCTGTATCTGGTATTTATGCTACCCTCAGCCACGGTGCGTAAATACACCCGGAATTGAATGATTGCCCCCCAAATGATGAATTGTGCTCGTTTCCGACTAGTTTTCTTGCATGAATGACAGCTGTCACTGAAATATTAGTAATTAAGGTAGAAAAAAAAAACCACACACAAAAGAATTTTTGGGCCTTGGATAGGCTCAATTGAGAGAGAGCTAAAGCCTATGGAAAGAGCAGATTATGTGATAGCTGGAGATGTTGAAACCATATCATAACATACTTGTCTATATTAAACATCTCCCCACCAGGAGATCCCAGAAGAGAGGTCAACTTGCAATTGCAGGAGTGGTGTGGTCCCACGAATTGTGTCATTTTGGCCACACGACCCACGGCGAAATGCTGTTGTTGCATCATCACGCAGTGGGCTAACATGACGCGATTCATGACTAATCGCATCATGGAGGCAGGATCTGGGAGATAGTCCCGCTCCCCGGGAACTTATGGGATATTCCGGGAGACTTGGCAAGTATGTATTATTATACGTTTTATGCTACATCCATTCTTTGTCAGGCAAACAAGGAACGATGGAGTGTGACAAATAAATGCAAACTTGCTATCCATACTTCTATAACGATTCCTGCCTGCCCAGAAGAGCACCTATGTAGTCGTGGCCTGAAAGATCAAGCAAAAAGCAAAACCAGTATTTGATTTTAATTTCAAAATGTGTTTATTATGGTGATAAATAATATATCTACAATAACCAAAAGTTTAAATATGTCTGTTATGTTCTTTCTCTCCTCAGCAGCAGGTTGCCATGTGTCCAGTAAAAGGTTTGTTGGAAAAGATGCATGGAGGCTACATGAGGTGGAATGACATAGGCAAACCGAGGGAGGGGTTTCCTAGTGCCTGTAAACCCCCCTCCAAGCCTGGGGCACTGTATAATTGAGGTGGCTGGACCCTGCCCCCGCTTCACACGGCTCTGCTTGAAAAGGGAGAGCTGCGTGCACCTAACAGTAGTGCACGCCGCAATGCCCATGTATATTATAGGGATAGGAAGAGTTGGAGAGCAGCCAAGCACTATCTATAATTCTAGCTACGCCCCCATGCATGCTGGTCACGCCCACTGGCTGCGTGGTATGGAAACCTCCCTCTACAATCCTGCGTTTGTCCCTCTTTATTTCTATTTAGTGTTTTGAAGCTTCAAAGCAGAATCATAAGCACGTCTGCTAATTCCCCACCAGCTGGTGGGGAATTAGCTCCCCATTTACCTCACCCCGTACGTAAACAGTGACATCACTTTACATAGCCAATCACTGATGTCATTTTTGTGAGGCACAAAATACAGGCCGCCATTTTGTGGCCTGAGCCAAAACATAGTTGCCAACAGTTCCTAATTTACAGGGACAGTGTCTGATTTCAGAACCTCAGTATTCTCCCAAGTCAACATATACATTTTAATTGAACAACATTTTGCCCACCCCCCTCTTTCAAAAAGTGTTTATTAAAAAAAAGTATGTTTGGTTTTATTGTTTTGGCCCAAAGTATTTCAGGACTGACTGTACTTTTAACTAATGCAAGCCTAAGGGGGGAAAAATAAACAAAAAAAAGAAATATCTCAAAAAATAAACAAACCTGGTGAAAAACCACTTCTTACAACCATTAACACTAGCACAAGCCATCACTAAATAAATTAAAGGGGGTTATCACTGAATCCCAAAAAGAAAAGCTGGACCAGCCAACCAATCAGAAACATAGGAGATTCTAACTGGTTCAACCCTTTACATAGAAGTCTAGAAGACACTTGGGGGTAAATGTATCAATATGCGGGTTCTTCAACACCCGCGTGTTCAGCCTCTTCCGCGATTAAATTTCAAGCGGCGCTGCATTGCAGATCTAGGGCCTGATTCATTAAGGATCTTAACTTAAGAAACTTCTTATTTCAGTCTCCTGGACAAAACCATGTTACAATGCAAATGGTGCAAACTAGTTTTCTGTTTTGCACATAAGTTAAATACTGACTGTTTTTTCATGTAGCACACAAATATCAACTTTAAACTTCAGTGCACAAATAAGCTATCAAGTATTTGTGTGTTACATTAAAAAAAACACACAGACTAGGGTTAATTTGTTAGCAGCCAATTAACTTACCAGTAACATTTGATTTTGCATAAAGAGTGTTGATCAGTCTTGACAATTGCTAGTTTCTTTTTTACCAATCACGTGTAAAAACTACAGGTTTTTTTTTACCTTAGTTCTACTTAAATGTATACTTGTTACATTCAACACCCAGTCATGTAAGATGCTCATGTGTGCTAATATATCCAAGTATTTCCCTGATTGAGGTAGTTAGTTGTAGGGTTAGTTGACGCAAATATATGCTAAAACCCTGTGAGAATACTAACAACAATTAGGTCTTACAATCTATTCTTTTACTGGTTTAATATGTGGCTTTTATATGTAAATAAAGTACATATTTGCTATGCTAAAAGATTAATTACCTAAATGATTTGTTAATATGTGTTTCCAAATCCTGTTGTTTTATAAACTGATGATAGTTGTACTCTTCTCTGGTTACATCGTACCCACAGCAGCCCACATTGTAGTTGTATTAACTTAGTACCTTCTACGCCCCTATCAGACTGCAGCTATACATTGCCAGAGTGACCCCCTGCTATTTATGGACCTCGCCCACCCAGTACACCTGTGGTGGCGGCCCATAGATGTCCTGCCACACAGAACCCCAACCTGTGTTGGGATGTCAGGATGGTGTCTCACGCATGCGTTTTAGAAGCAGGGGATTTCTACCCCTAAATACTAATGTATGGGTTATACAAAGATGGATAGTCTAGTTCCTTTAATAAACTGTACTTCATTTTAGCCATTTACAAAGTAATCTTGAAGGAAATAATTCGTTAAAGCTTAGTCATCCTCTGTTGTCCTAAATCACTCCCCACAGGCACAAAAGTGACCCAAACGGCTTTTGTTTTTACCTAGTGGAAAATCAGAGGCACCATATGGGCACAAGAAGAACACACCGGCTTCTCCCAAAACTACGACCTTTATATCCCACTTATCCACCTCCCATTATGTTTCCGAAACTTCCATGCTGGTCCCCTTAACCACTGTGATTTTCCATACCACTCCTATTCCTGACAATATACTTACCATAGCAGACTTGGCAGCAGGCCTGGGCAGTCTCTTATAAATAATCTTTAATAATTTGCTAAAGAACTCTATACTGATATTCCTTCCATCGGGAAAACAACAGATCATTTGTAATCACGACAGTTCCTTGGTTATTTAGGTATATGCACAGAAGCAGCAAGGCGATCCTCACAGACAGATACCAAAGGCTGGTGTTGCACTTGGAAGATCTACAAAATACATCCAGAATAAATAATGTGCACCTCAGGGGGGGTCTCTGAATCAGTAACTGATTTGCAGAACTTTGCGGATAAACATTTCTCAAAATTGCCTTAGGATAATTTGCTTATGGGTCAAAATCACAGAGGTCCCAATGAAAAGCCCAGCATTCTGAGACTGCACTATTATAGTTTAAATTAACTGCAGCTAGAAGGCTCACACAACTGAAGCGGGGGCACAAAACTTGAATGAGGCACCGTTGGGCACACCCATTTAAATTAGTGCTGACCTGTAATGGAATTACCTGTTCTCTTCATCATCTATCATCATCATCTATTTATTTATATAGCGCCACTAAGTATGCAGCGCTGTACAGAGAACTCATTCACATCAGTCCCTGCGCCATTGGCAGGGGCGGGCTGGGCAGGGGGGCATCGGTCCCCCGGGCCGCTCAGAGTGACCGCTGTTCGGGCCGCACAGGCGGCCGCGTCATCAATCACGCGGCCGTATCGCGTGTCACGTGATGTGGCCGCCTATGCGCCCCCCGGGCTGCTTGTTGTCAGCCCACGCTTGCCCATTGGATCCCCTAATCTAAATCTAAATCCCCTAACAAACACACATACAGACCGAAAGAGACTAAGGGCAATTTAATAGCAGCCAATTAACCTACCAGTATGTTTTTAGAGTGTGGGAGGAAACCCACGCACTCCACACAGATAAGGCCATGGTCGGGAATCGAACTCATGACCCAGTACTGTGTGGCAGAAGTGCTAAGCACTAAGCCACCGTGCTGCCCACGGATTTACAGGTGTTTACTTTTTTGAGCAAGCTGGGCTAATCTACAGAATCGTCATCATTTTCTAACAGATCCTTCTTGGTGAGGATGAGCGGTTACTCACTGAAGGGACTGCACTTCTTGCCCAATAGAATTCCCATGCATTATATCTCTTGTCGATAGAGGCTTGATTATGACAAACACCACAGTGGTTTCTCTCTCTATCCTACTGGGTTTATACCACTATTACTACTGAAATGGGTTTTCATTGTGTTAGCAATGCCCTCACACACACACCCTTTGTATCCACAGGTTAACGCAAGAGGAGAGATAGTTCATCATGAACAATTGTTACAGTATAATTTATTTGTTCTAGCTTCCCAGGAACTTTTGTTTATAATTAGTGTGAGGGGAAGTGAGCGTATTATTGGTAGTAAAGAATGGTAGGCACATAATCCCATTAAGTATTGGCTTGTTGTAAAGTTGATTTTGTCATGATGAAACAACAGGTTCCACTAATGATTGAGTCCAACAATATTAAAGGATTTAACTACCCAATTAAAGAAAAATTAAATGTGGTCGCCAAAAGGTCAGACGTTTACTATACTGACAACATTAGCCTCAGTATGTTGTCCTAATGATGGGATTGACAAATATTTAAGTTATTTTCTGTTCACATTGGATTAAATAAGAGTTGACCATGTTATTTAAGTAGACCTGAACATGGCATGAATACAAGTTTAGAGAGATTAGGTCGGTAGACTTATCACCATTTATTTACATAACACTACCAATTCCGCAGCACTGTAGAGAGAATATTTGCCATTCTCCTCAGTCCCTGCCCCATTGGAACTTACAACACACACACACACACACACACACACACACACACACACACAGACACAGACTACTGTTAATTTTGTCAGCAGCAAATTAACCTACAAGTATGTTACAAACTCTGCACCTATAAGGTCCTGTCCTGGTTGGAATTTGAACTCAAGACCCCATTGTTGTGAGGGATATATGCTAACAACTGAGTTTCCCTCACTTTTCCACAATAGATTACATCTTAGTGTTATCACCTCTTATCACCCATAGTAGTAGAAACATTTTATACTTATTGACATGACATGAACAAGGGAGGGCTGTTTCATGGTCCAAATATAGTAGCAGCCTCTCTTAGTGACAGATGTGTGGTTCTCATGCCAAGATGGACTCATAGAAGGATATAAATGCTGAGTATGTGCACAGTTTAGAGGTAACAGCCCGCCCCCGAGGATAGGGACTGCTGCAGGGAACGCTGTAAGTTTCTCCCCTTGGAGTTTAAATATTTGACAAGCAATTGTTTAAGGGTTCTATTGAATCATTCACATATCCACTGGTTTCCGGGTGGTAATGACCACCCAGAGCGATCATATCCTAAACCATTCCCAAAGGCACTGTATTAGTTCCTCTTGAAAGTGGGAACCATAGTCAGTGAAAGTCTCACTATGATACCCAATCCAGCTAAAAATGTCCATCAGGGCTTGGTCAATGTGTAACACATCCGGGGCAAATAGAGCTACAACTTCTAAGTACTGGGTGGCAAAGTCTACCAATGTCAGAATATATTACTGTGCTTCAGTAGAGGCCCTGGCAACCCTCTGAAATGGTTCCCTGATTATAGGTATGGGCTGGAAGGCAACTCCGCCGTTTTCCTACACACATTGCCAGATCATCATCATTTATTTATATAGCGCCACTGATTCCGCAGCGCTGTACAGAGAACTCACTCACATCAGTCCCTGCCCCATTGGAGCTTACAGTCTAAATTCCCTAACACACACAGACAGAAAGAGACAGACACACACACACACAGACCGACTAGGGTCAATTTGTTAGCAGTCAATTAACCTACCAGTATGTTTTTTTGGAGAGTGGGAGGAAACTGGAGCACCCGGAGGAAACCCACGCAAACACCCCAAACCTCCACATATCCAAGTTATTCGCCGACAGAAGTTTTGCAAGAGGGGAGCTCCTGTCTTTTCAGATGTGAAGCAGTGATCTTTATTCTGTGTCTATCACTGCATTGTTTTCCTATCTGATGGTTTGCATCATAGTGTTTATAAATTGCTGTTCACATTTGTAATGATTTTGCCAGATATGTACATGTTAAAAGTCTAAACTTAAAGCAGTAAAGAAAAAGTTAATATTGTGTGGCCTAAACATTTTTACACACTGTGTTATATTGTTGTTCTTCTCTGGGCAAAGTATGGAAAATATAAATCTGCAAATAGAAATCCAGTTTTAGTAATACATAATTAAGTTATTTATTAAAACATCCGAAATAAAAATAACAGAGTTGTCAATTTACCAAAAGACAAAATAGTTTACATTCTTGGCATATATCGAACAAAAAATTGAGTGCAACAAGGCTGGCACATACTTTTCCTAATTAAGTATTCACAAGAAATTAGATGCAGTTATAAATTAAAGTGGAACTATTCTGAAACATTAACTAAAATATTCTGTAGGAAAAGTGAAATGGTTATTTTTTTATATAATTATTTTATGCAACGTTTAATAGAGGTTTTAATGTAGATCTAGACATAAATCGCAGACACCACTGTGATTAGTATTATCAATTTACCACTGTAATTAGTGTTAAGCTGGAGCGAGGCCTGAGAGGCAGGATTAGTGTCCAACCGAGTCACACATGTAGGGGCTGAACAGTCAAATTACTGTATCACTCCAGACATCACTGAGACCTGATTGAAGATGATTGCAGAAACAGGCCAATAGCAACCACCATTTGATTGCATCCACCAAAAGAATTTATATTCTGACAGCATCCACCAATAGCATCCATCTTCTGAGTGCATCCACCAATAGTATTCATCTTCTGACAGCATCCACCAATAGCATCCATTTTCTGACAGCCTCCACCTATAGCACCCATCTTCTGACAGCATACACCAATAGCACCCATCTCCTGAACGCATCCACCAATAGCACCCATCTCCTGAACGCATCCACCAATAGCACCCATCTCCTGAACGCATCCACCAATAGCACCCATCTTCTGACAGCATCCACCAATAGCACCCAACTTCTGACAGCATCCACCAATAGCACCCAACTTCTGACAGCATCCACCAATAGCACCCATCCTCTGAACGCATCCACCAATAGCACCCATTCCCTGAACGCATCCACCAATAGCGCCCATCCCCTGAACGCATCCACCAATAGCGCCCATCTCCTGAACGCATCCACCAATACCACCCATCTCCTGACCACATGTGCAGCTATTGCTGGACCTTACTTTTTTCCTGTTCATAAATGAGCCTTTCTGCATATTTTTGAACATTCCAGAAGCGCGTCTGTCGCCTACACAGGCATTTTGTGGGCTGAACGAATATATTCCTAGGAATGCAGCCTATTAGTTTACCAGGAGATTCTGACATACTGAGACAGAAGTTTGCTACAATCTTAAAAATAATGGCTCTGCCACGAAAAGTTGCCTTTTTGCAACTCAGAAAGGTACCTGTGTCAATCCCAGCTAGCATTAGCAGGCCAGAGGCGCGGAGTCTAACGGAATCCAAGAACCGCATAAACCTATCAAATAAAGATCTCGAGCCTGATTCATTTAGGAACATAAATCCCGATACGTGCAATATCCTTACACTTACACTTACCCTCAAGGCCCTCTCCAACTCCACTGCTCCCTACATCTCCAGCCTCATCTCCATTCATGCTCCATCCCGCCCTCTGCGTTCGGCCAATGACCGTCGCCACTCTTCCCCCCTGGTCACCTCCTCCCATGCTCGCATCCAAGACTTCTCCCGTGCTGCCCCCCTCCACTGGAACCAGCTCCCCCGCTCCATCAGAACTTCACCCAACTTGTCCAGCTTCAAACGGGCCTTAAAAACCCACCTCTTCCTTATAGCCTTCCAGTCCCCCACTTAACTGCCCTCTTTCCAGTCTCCCACCTACCTCCCTCCTCATCGCTCTCCTCTCCCCCCTCTCCGTCCTTGCCTCCGCTCTCCCCCTTTCCTCCTCCTACCCTTGCGTCTATGTCCGTCCTACCCTCCCCTTAGATTGTACGCTCCTTCGAGCAGGGCCTCCTCTCCTCCTGTTCTCCACCACCTTAACTCTGCTCTCAGGCTCCTTGCCTTTTACGTGAGGCCCTTCTACCCCTCTCTCTACCCCCGGGGGCTCTCACCTTTCATCTAGCTGTACATTGAGCTTCCGAGTTACTGTGCTTTTTGTTAACTGTTCCGTGCTGTCTCACCCTGTACCGTGTTTCTGTCTGTCCGTGTATGGCGCTACGGATACCTAGTGACGCCCTATAAATAAATACTACTACTAATAATAATAATAATAATAATAATAATAATATCCTGCGTTAAATTGCACTGCACATGCTCAGAAAAGGACTATACGCCAATGAACGCAAGAACATCCAGTTTATCTTCGAACCTAAGGGACATCTCCAACAGCCTACAATTTCATGGTTGTATCATGGAGGGAAAGGGGCGTATACACGTAGTCAATGTACAGTGTGGAAGTACCAAGCTCGAGCACACGCAGCAGCGTCAGATTCAAGCTTTGGGTATCGTTATTGTAAGATAAGCCCTTTGTCCTGTTTTCGTCGGAGTTGGGGCTTCTTCTAATACATCAATGGGTTTCGCCAGGTCCATATTTAAGAAGGATTCCTAATGATACACTCTTATCGCTAACCCAGGATGGCGATAGCGGAGTGTACAGACTTGAAATAGGAAGATATCACAGATACCTTCATATGTATTCTCTAGCGCCCACCCTCCATGGCTGCAATACGGCTGGTCAAGTGGCAAGTGTCCTCTTATCACTGCCAGCCAATAACGCCAGGGAGCTGACTATGGGTCAGCAGCCACCGTGAAAATCCAATGGTAAATGGCAGCGATAGGGAAAGAAGTCCTATTGCTAATTTTTAATAAATAGACCCTTAAATCAAATCCTTATTGTGTCCAGCAGAAGATCTAGTTATAACACAATGAATAAACCATCTTGGGAACAGATCCAGAGTAAATTGACCAAAGAGACTGCCTAAAATAAAGTGCATAAATCCCCTATAAATGCCAAATATTACAATGTTTGCTGTTTTTCGGCACTTCCAGCAAAGACACAGATAACATCATCCAATTGTTGCTTTATTGATATAAATTTGGCCAACAATTTTATGTGCTTTTATAGCTAGAACTTGTTTTTAGTATTGGGTGGGGACAAAAGAGTGAAGAGAGTCATAGAGGCCCAAATCAGTAATAAGGAAACTCTTACAGGCTTCACTGTTCAATACACTGTATCTTAGGTTTGTTTATGACTGCTGCACACACTCTCCAACGCCCAATAAAAGTTGGGGGGATTCACATCTTAGGATGTACTTCTAGGGCACCAATTCCTAAGAATTTAGGGTGATAAAGCAAATGGGCTATAAAAAAATTGAGGGATATGTGAACTATATTTACATTTAAACTTAAATGAGTTTGGGGTCTATTTATCATTGGTGGCTAGTGGGCGGTAGCAAGCATCATTTGGTATCTCTGCATACCGTAGTGATAACAAATGTACGGCTGCTTGTATTTATCATGTCAGGGCTTGTTGCCAAGTCCTGGCGAAGCCCCCCTCCCAAACTAACTAAAAACTCCTTCACCATCAGCCTAACATTGCTGGCAAATGGAAGATCTAACCCCTCACTGGTTAGTGCGCATGCGCAGCTAACATCGCGCATGCACCTAGCGTCAAGACCGGGTGATGGATCTACGGCATCCTCTTCAGCGGCGATGAAGTCCTGTGGACGTCATTGAAAAAGTAAGCTAACCTTATCTTCAGGTAAAAAGTAGAGCTAAATTTAAATTGTGTCACATCGCAGTCCCCAAGAAGTCTATGGGGACTGCAGTGACCAGTGTTACATTTCTTCTGCTTTAACCCCTTGAAAAATTAAAAAGAGCTGTGATGGCCATTCTCTTGGCTCATCCCAGCTTAATAAATAGACCCCCTTAGCCTTTTTCATAATTCCAGTTTATTACAATAAATCAATATTGGCGTTTTACAACAAATGTATCACATAGCAATTGTCTAACACAACAAAAAGGTGTTAAGTGTGCACAATGTTTTTTTCTTGCAGGTATCGAACAGATCAACCAATAGTTACATACTATTTCTCTACAACTCTCTCTATTTTTAAAGCTCTCTAACTTTTCTAGTAATGAGTAGAACATTTTGTTTTTGTAATTTCTGGAGCTCTGCACAATGGGCCTGATTCATTAAGGATCTTAACTTAAACTTCTTATTTAAGTCTCCTGGACAAAACCATGTTACAATGCAAGGGGTGCAAATTAGTATTCTGTTTTGCACATAAGTTAAATACTGACTGTTTTTTCATGTAGCACACAAATATCAACTTTAAATTTCAGTGTACAAATAAGCTATCAAGTATTTGTGTGCTACATGAAAAACCAGTCAGTATTTAACTTATGTGCAAAACAGAAAACTAATTTGCACCCCTTGCATTGTAACATGACTGAAATAAGAAGTTTCTTACGTTAAGACAGGGTTTCCCAAACCCAGTCCTCAGGGCTCCCCAACAGTGCAGGTTTTCCATATCTCCTTGCTGGAGCACAGGTGTATTCATTACTGACTGACACATTGTAACAGATCCACAGGTGGTCCTAATTATGTCACATGTGATCTGGAAAACCTGCACTGTTGGGGAGCCCTGAGGACTGGGTGTGGGAAACCCTGCGTTAAGATCCTTAATGAATCAGGTCCAATATTCTCAAATTGATATGCCTCTATTATGCTTACATTTTACAGCACGGGGTACAGTATTACCATTATATATAATATAGTAAACTAACTACTGTAAATTATAGTCCTTAATATGAGTCAATATTCCTCAGACAACCAATCCATAATGTATATTGAAGATTTGGTTCTACCTAGGTTATAAATGGTCCTAGTAATAAACCCTGAATAATGAGAACATTAGATAAACACAAAATATAATAACAGTCATCTATGGAAAGGCCGCATACACAGGAGTTGAAAAACAATACTTGTTAAAAGCATAGACAAAACTTTGTACTTTTTCCTCGCATTAGAATCATGTGATCAGATCTCCCCTGTAGCATAGTGTACTACATATTCTCCCATAGAGTTCCATTCTGTTGTACTGAGCAAGGTTGAATTTGACACGAATCAAAGCCATACCTCCCAACATCGAGAATCCCGAAAGCGCGCCAAAGTAAACCTTACCCATGTTCTGACCAAACTCCACCCACAAATGGGCAAATTTGTGTAAAACTCCACTTTCTTTCTGTCAAGTCCCGTCCACTTTTTTGTGTGAATCAGGATGTCCCTCCAAAATCGGATCCATTGGGAGGTATCACAAAAAAAATGCTTGGCAGAACACTTTTATTTTATTTGCTTACATTCTATTTTAGAGCCCCCTTGTCAAAGAGTATTTATTAGGCTTTGCTGCGCTTATTTTAATGTTTGTGTTAAAATGGATTAAGACACACAATCTGCATACTGTTGATGCCCCTCTTCATGACACAAAGTATTCTACCTAACTACACACTCTATCAATAAATAAAGACACGGACACAACGCTTTGGCATAAACGGTCGCAGTTTATCTTAATAATCTTATATTAGCAGCAAAGGCCTTTGCAGGTCAGCTACCAACTAATACCTGAACCAAAATCAGTGTATGGCCATCCGGCACTACACTGTAACCAAGGCTCCTCCATTACGATTGGGCCGGTACTAAATCTGACGTCAGAGTGACTGCTGCACTTCTAGACTCACGATGACATGCCCACACAGAGCACATCAAAGGACCCCCACACA